>NW_007726279.1:446596-447774 GCF_000696425.1 Galeopterus variegatus | reverse complement strand
AAAAAAAAAAAAAAAAAAAAAAAAAAAAGTAAAAAGGCTGCTGAGTTTTGGGAGTTGGGGCTGAGTGGGGATAGTAAGTGTCTGTCTGGGGTCAGGAAGGGGCTGTAAATCAGTGGAAACAGCTGCCCCGGAGTTAATCCACATTTCCAGCAGCCAGTGCAGGGCTCAGGAATGTGTCTCTGCCTGCCAGTGTCTGGCTCCTCTGCTCCTGGGCTTTGGATGTTCCGGGTGCAGACGACTCTGTGGCCCACAAGATGTGAGAGGTCACAAGCTCGATCAGATGGGAGGAACCCTGCTCATCCTGCTGACCATGGCATGCTTCATCCGGCCATTCTGGCCCCTGCTGGGAAATGTCACATCTGTGTCATTCATTGCCCTCTGTCCCTGCCTAGGAACACTTCCTTGCCCCCAGTTGAGGCTGGTTCCCTGTCCTTGGTGTTTTCTCTCAACAGCTCACCTATAGCCAGGGAGCTGAGTGAGGGGCAGGCTGCTAGCTGGGGGTGGCAGCTGCCGCAAGGCTTTAGGGCCTCTCAGAAGTTCCCAGGGAGCAGAGTAGGGGCTGCAGCCACTGGTGATATGTCCCTTTCTTCCCCGCCGGTTGCTCCAAATAACACAATTAAGTTTCCCCTTTGAAAACTCGTAGTAACTGAGAGTATGAGTTTCCTATTGCTGCATAACAGACGACAAACTGAGGGGCTCGCAGCACCACCCATTCATTATCACACAGCTGGGAGGGAGAGAAGTCCTCGTGGTGAGGCTGTGCACTCAGCTTAGGGTGTCACACGCTGAAACCAAGATGTCGGCTGGCTTGGCGCTCATCTGGAGGCCTTGGGGAAGAGTACACCTCCAGCCTCACTCTTGTTGGCAGAACTCAGTTCCTTGTGGCTGTAGGACTGAGGTCCCCGTCCTTGCTGGCTGGTGGCTCTCACAGGCCCCCACATTCCTCCTTATGTGGTCCCTCTGTCTTCACAGCAGCCATGGTGGTCTAGCCCTCCTTGTGTTCCAGGTCTCTGACTTCCTCTTCAGAGAGAACGCCCTGATTTTCAATAGCTCGTATGATGAAGTCAGGCCCACCCAGGTCCTCTCCCTGTTTTGTGGTCACAGAGTCAAGTCCAGCGCATGTCGGGCCTCCCTGAGCCAGAGGCCGACAAAACCGAGCGGGAAGAGACCCCGGTCCA
>NW_007726279.1:429322-443802 GCF_000696425.1 Galeopterus variegatus | reverse complement strand
CAGACATTAGATATGGGAAAATCCCTTATGGCGAAAATGCACCGTAATATGGCCCAACAAGCGCATGTACAGCCCTGGCAATCTTGCAGGGCGAGTACACCAGGAACAGACAATCTTGGGGCATCATGGGATTCTGCCAGTCACACTGAGCAACAGAATGGCTTTTCGTTGTATACTTGTAAGTTCAGTGGAATTTAATTGGTATTATTAAGTCTTCCTGTGCCCTGTCATCTGTGCTGGGCATCTTGAGGCCTGTGGCCTCCACCTGCCCCTCTCCTGGTGGCATCTCTTGCCATAACAGCTCCCACACTCCATGCTGCAGCTGTGCTGAACCTCATGCGCACCCCCCTTAACCCCTTGCCTTGGTCCATGGTGTTCCATTGGTCCAGAATACCCTCAGTCCCCTTGACTAGCTCTAGCTATGGTGTTTGGCCCAGGCTGCCTTCTCCCAGAGGCCCTCTTTGTACATCACCTTCCTCGGGTAGGCCTCAGTACCCTCCTCCCTACCCATAGACCCCTCTGCTGCCCACAGTCACACTCAAATCCCACTTCATTGTCATTGTCTGCTGGTTGCTCTCATCCCCATCCAACCGTGGGGGCCTTGAGGACAGGGAGCGAATGTGTCTTTAGGGACCTCTAATCCTCAGGGCAGGGCCTGGAACATAGTCCATCCTCGATAAATGTGCACACGAAGGGAGGGTGTTTTCAAGAATCGGGTACATAAGAAGCAGATGTACTGGGGGAGCCCCTGAGACAGATGCTCTCCCTGGGGGAGAGGAGGGCTGTCCTGAGGCTGATGGGGTCATGGGCTTGAGGCCACAGGAGAAGGGGGCTCTGGCTATCCATGGTGACAGGCTGTTGAGGAGATGGTGTTTGAAGTGGGTCTGAAACAAGGGGCTGAGCTGGAGAAAGGTGGGGGCCATTCCAGAGAGAGGGTGCAGGATGGTCAGGACAAATGGGCTGTCTGTGCTGCTGGGGAGAGCCCTGTGCCAGATCCCAGGGGGCCTCGAAAGCCAATTTCGACTGAGCCTGTGGGTGGAGGCGGGGAGGCCACTGGGAGGCCACTGCAGCGTCCGGGGAAGATGCTGAGGGCCTGGCGAGGGTGGTGGCCGTGGGCAGGAGTAGATGGGACAGAGCCCAGAGACTGAAAAGGTAGTACTGACCAGCACTGGTGACAGGCAGGGTGTCTGGGGGTGGGTGAAGGATGCATTAAGGACAGTGAAACAAACACAGGACAAGCCACAGATGCGATACATGTGCAGGGGCAGGACAGTGCTGTGGGGTCCCTGAGGGGTCAGCTAGGCCTCCATGGCTACCAAGAAAGGCCAGGACAGAGGGGCCCTTGTGATCAACCAATAGTAATACACCCCAGCCTGGGCCAGACTCCAGACTTCAGGGACAAGGACATTATTTCAACAGGCAGAGATGTGAAGGGAGGGCACTCCTGGATGCGGGGACAGCACAGACGAAGGCCAGGCAGGTAAGAAAGAACAGGTGACCACCAGGAACAGAGAATGGTCCCTCTGGTGAGATCCTTTCTTGCACTGGGGTTGGAGCAGCCTTGCTGACCTTGCTGCCACACTGTGATGTCAGGGACTGGGGCCAGAGCCATCCACCTCCCTCCCCTATCCCCCTTCCCTTCAGCCTTTGGAGAAGACTCTGCCATGAGTTCACTGTGCTCCATCAGGACCTCTGACTCTGGCCAAGATCGCTGTCATGGCTGGGAAATGTTTCCTTGGTGTTGTGTCTTGTCTTGTCCTGGTGACCACCAGCCCTGATCCAACCGTGTATTCTCAGTGGCATTGCAGCTTAGAGGATGTTGCACTGAAGCTGTGCACTCTGCCAGGAGAGGAGAGTGGCCGGGTCTTGGTAGCCCCCTGGGGGTGGCTTAGGAGTTTGCTGCTGATCTACTTTAGGAGTTTGAGTTCTGTCACACAGCAGATAGATGACACGGCTCCTCCTCTAATGCTTGAGGTCAAGAGCATAGTCTCTGGGCAGGAGAAAGCAAGCACGTTGCTCCTCCGGCGTCTCTACTCCCCTCTTGCCCCTGCCTGCCCCGGGCCTAGTTGGGCCAGGCAGAGCAGTGATGGGCTCTGTCAGGTGATCTTGGATTCTTTCCAGTGGTGGACCTTTGAGTAATAACAACACCAGTAATGGTGGTGCTGGAAAGGATGGTGGAATCCGACACTTCCTATCTACTGTGTGCCGGTTTCTGTTTGGGGGACTGTGTGTAATAGCTTGTTTTATACTTAGAGTGATCCTATGAGCAGGAATCCCCATTTTACAGGGCAGGAAACCAGGGCACCAGGCTGCCTTCATGGGACCCCTGCTCTGCCATGTGAATAGGTAGCCAATTGGGCCTCAGTTTCCTTACATGCAAAACGGAGGTGATAATAGTAACCTACCCCAAGGCATTGCTATAAAGTCACATGGGTTGACGCTGCAGGTGTTTGGACTGGTGCCAGCACACAGCACGTGCTTGTCCAGTGCTTGTTGACATTTAGTGCTCCCTGCACTATGGTACCTGCCCTACACATATCATTTCTGTACACTTCTGTTCTGGTTGTCTGTTATCGCAGAAGCCAAAACAGTGGCTTAAAACAATAACAGCTATTGATTTTGCTCAGGGATCTGGGTCTCGACTGGGCTCAGCTGGGTGGTTCACCCTGCATTCTCACATGGCTGCTGAGAAGGGCAGTGACAGAATAGCCAGACTACTTACTCCGTGGCTCAGGAACCCAGGGGTATGTGTCCCACGAAAGAGAGCCTCTCCTGGCCTTGCCTCCAGAGTTCATTTCTATCCGTGAGGCTGTAGGTCCAGCCCACATTCAAGGGGGCAGCATTTAGAGTCCACCACATAATGGAAGGAGGCGTGTGAAAAACTGGCTTGTGCACAGGGATCGACCCCTCCTCCCACAACCAGGCATGTACCACTGCCATGGGGTCCACCCAGGCTTCTGAAGCATGGAGCCAGGGATGACCCCTCCTCCTGCAACCAGGCAAGGAGCACACCAAAAATACCACTTCCATGTGGGTGGTCCACCACAGCCACCACAATACCCATGGCTGCCACAAAGGCAGCTAGACACCACAACCACTGTGCAGATGGCCTGCCAGCCACTTGAATGCATGGACACAAGGAGAGTCACCAGTGGAGACCAAAGAAAAGAAGAGGATGTCTCTCTCCCCAAAGCCCATTCCAGAGTGATCGAAGAAGCATCTGTGGACTTCCAGGCAAGATGGCGAAATAGACGTCCCCAGCGTCACTCTCCCACAAATCAACCAATTTACAACTGTAAAAAAGCAACGACAGCCAAGCTGGGGCTGCTGGATCTCAGGGGAAGAGGAGGAGAGACTTACAGAGTTCATGAAGGTGGGAGAAGTCATGATGAGAGAAAGAAAAAATGTTTCTGTTTCGAGCCCCAGCTATTTCCAGGCTGGAGCTGCTGAGTGCACGGAGCAGGAGCTGGCAAAAGCCGCAGCTGTGCCCTTCAAATGAAGTTGCTTAGAGGCAGCAGGGGAAAAGAGGGCCTAGGTGGCCCCCAGGCCAGCAAGACCACTAATAGGGTTCCTGTGAACCCACATAGGAGTGAGGAGCCAGAACAACTGAAAAAAAGGAGCCACTCAGAGGCCGGTGAGTCATCGCAAGGGACTGGTGCAGGGTCTGTCCCATTGGAAGCGTTTGCAGCACAGGTGGTGGGGGAGATGGGCCCACTGGGAGAACACTGGGGCACAGCAAGGACAACTGGTCTGCATCCCAATCAGCGTAGGACCACTCAGAGGAGACTGGTCAGGAATATAGAATTGCATGGGGTACAGTTTGCTGAAAAGACTCAGTCCCAGACTAAAGTTTGTACACAACCCAGGTGCACCGGATCTCTCAAGAGCCAGAAGTACCTATAAAGTCAACCATTAAAACCTGAGCTGCACAAAAAGCCTTCCCTGGGGAATGAGCAGCAAAGCAGCAATTTAGCTCAATCACAGAGCTCAAGTACTGGTCCCCACAGGAAGTTCCCCCATTTTAGAAGCAAGCAAAGGACAAAGAGTTAGTTCCAGAGCAGAGTTGAAGTGATAGGAACAGCAAATAATCCAGAGAACTGAAAGAAGAAACAAAGTACCTGCAACCAGAGACAAAGTTTGATATTAACTAGTAGAGGTCTCATTTCACCAAAGAACACCTAGAAGGACCAGAAATCCCCTGGGCTACCAAGCCAGAAAGGGGGAAGGGCCAGGGGACTCAGCAGTGCCCCCACACCTGCAACCAGTCCCAAGGGTGGGGGACAAAGGCCTTGGCCACACACCCCCAACACGCACAGCCAGCCCCAGTGACAACCACTGAGCTGCTGCAGGAGGCACCCCAGGCTCTCCTGAGCTAGGGGGTGGGGTGCTGAGGGCCTCAGCCACGTCCCCCTTACACCTGCAGCCAGCCCAGTGGCGACCACTAAGCCACTGCAGGAAGGGCCCTGGGTTCCTGAGCTGGGGTGGTGGGGGGCGAGGGCTTTTGCCACACCCCCCTGATATCTGCATCCAGCCTGGCAATGACCAAGACACTGCTGGAAGCCCCCTGGTCTCCCCGTGGGAATGAGGGGGGTGCCACAGGCCTCAATCCCCCTCCACCTTCCTCCTTTCTCCTTCTTCCATCCAATTTCCTCCCCCCTCAACTGCTCTGCAAAAACATCCTAGAATGTAAAAAAAAAATTAATAAAAATACATTTTCTTTAAAAAAAAATAAACAATAAAAATAAAAAATAATAAAAACAGCAAAAAATTTTAAAAATTAAAAAATAAAACTGGCATTGCACAATAAAAAAAAAAGCATCTGCTCTATAATAATAGTGGAGGATCTGAACACACCTCTCTCAGCACTGGACAGATTGAGGCCACAAATCAACAGAGTAACCATTACTTTCAGAAGGAGAGAAGAAATCTAGGGTTATTAGAGGTTGGGGGGGGATGGGGAGAGATTGGATGAGGTGCATAAGGAATAACTATGATTTGTAATAATATATATATGCTAATGATTTGACCAACATACATCAATGTTGAACCCCCAAAATATGTATAATCAATTATGATTCAATAAAACAAGAAAAAAGAAACCAGCTCATGCAATTATGGAGAAATCCCACAATCTGCCATCTGCAAACTAGAGACTGGAGACCCAGGAGAGCTGGTGGTATAAGCTCTAGTCCAAGTTCAAAGGCCTGAGGAGAGTTGATGGTGTAAGTGGTATTCTGAGTGCAGGAGAAGGAAGACCCATGTCCCAGCTTGAAAACAGTGAGGCAGAAAGAGTGAATTCTCCCTTACTCCACCTTTTGTTATGTTCAGGCTCTCTACTGATTAGATGAGGCCCACCCACACTGGGGAAGGCAATCTGCTTCACTCAATCTACTGATTCAAATGCTGATCTCATGCAGACACACCCAGAATGCTTAACCAAATATCTGGGCACCCTGGAGCCCAGTAAAGTTGACACACAGAGTTAATCCTCACACTGTTGCAGGCCTGCTGTGTTCTAAGCTCTAGGACAGATCCCAGACACACAGAGGTGAGCAAGGCAGATATAGTCCCTGCCTTCACCAAGCCTCCCAGTCACCAAGCAAACCTTTATGTCAGGTGTGACTGGGTGCCATTGGTGGGGGCACATGCTAGGGCACTGAGGCAGCACCCAGTGGTGGGAGCTTGACTGAGTAACCAGCAAAGCTCATTTTGTCCAGAGCTTGGAGATTGATGATGGGGGAGGAGGGAGGAGCTGGAGGTGTGGGCAGGCCCCCAATCTTGGAGCACTTTAAGGCTGGTGAGGGGCATGGACATAATTCCAAAGGCAGTGGAAGTCATGGAGGAGTGTGGAGCAGGCGGCTCAGCATGACCAGGTTCCACAGATCACACCTGCTGGGTCCCCCCTGGCTGGGCCTGCTCCAGAGACAGCACGAGGCCTGTCCACACTCAGAAAGGGCCACTTCCCTTCCCTCTCTCCTCAGAGCAAGTCCTGGGAGGGATCAGTCCTGGCCCCTGTGCTCTGAGGCCTCTGCAGTCACTGCTTATCTATGTGGTTAGGGACCTTGGGGTGGCCTCTCAAGGAGCCCTGGCCCTCCCTCACACCCACATCCTCACGTGACCTTCCACGGTAGCTGGTCCTTCTCCTCAGATGCTCAAGGTCGACTAGATAGCTGAGCTGCTCCCCATCCTGCCTGGGGAAGGCTTGCCCCAGGCTGTCTTTCAGTGTGACCTAGTGCCCCACAAGCCATTTGCCACCGGCCTTCAGCATCTTCCTCTTGGTCAGCTCCTCAGCTCCTGAGCAGCACGGGCAGGGCCTTCTCTCATCCCTTATCCCTAGTGGGCCTGAGAGGGCACGTGCATCCTTATGCATAGTGCTCTTGAGCTGTTGCTAGCTCCCAAGGAATCCTCAGGCTCCTTCATGGGTTCACAGTGGTGTCCAGGGCATTGAGAGGCCCTTAATGAGCACAGGGGAGGCCACACACACTCCAGCTAGTCCTAGCAGGAAGCCTGACCTGTTGCTTTCTGTGTCCCCGCACCATCCAGTATGTGAACTTACAACACTGTGCAATAGGTGCTGTCATCCCCGTCTTGCAGGTGTAGAAAGTGAGGCACAGAGAGGTTAAGTAACACAGTGGACCTAGGTCAGAAGCCGGGTACTTGCCCTTGAGTCCTTCATGACTCCACTACTGTGTGCACCCCTAGCCCACCCAAGGCCCCCAGCAGGGCTGCTGCATTAGCACAGGGCTACAAGGACGAGGACCTGCTGCTCCTGGGAGCTGACCCAAAGCTGCTGCAGGTTTTCAAGTGCTTTCCAAAAGTCCCCATGTCCCAGGGCATGCCAGCTTCAAAGCCTGGAACTTTTAATGTCTTGACAAACAAAACAAAACATGTTATTTCAATGTTATCTCATCCAGGACTATGAATGCGCCTAAAGGTACATGTGATGATGTCACTGCGATTCAGTTCTTTCCACCATTTTTGAAGCCCCAAATCCCGCCACAAATCCAGCCCTGTCTACTACCAGGACCTGTGCTGGCCCAGCCCTTGAGGGGCCCTTGGGCTACAGGGAGGGATGAGTCACTTACCATAGCCCAGAGCACTAGTGGGGGTTAGGTGACATGCCCTGGAAGCGCAGTGGGAAGGGCAGACACTGCTGATCTGAGGGAGGATGGGGGACAGGTGGAGAGCCATGGGGTGGGGCACCACCTGGGGGAAGTGGCACCACCTGGGGGAGGACACGTAGTGTGCTGTGACTGGAGGTCACAGGTCAGGTCAGGTGGACGGTGTTATGCTAGTCTGTCATATGTTGCTGTAAAAAGAATTTTCACCTCGGGGACCAATTCTGTCTTCTATTTCCTCTCATCCAGGGAGTGTCATCCAGGCCATTCTTGGCCTCCCCTCCTGGCTCAGGCCTGCAGTCACCTTCCCACACCTATACATGCCTGTGACTTAACTGTTGGATATTACTAGGTGGCCATCATTATTATTGTCAGCCAAAAAGCCATTCAGGTTGTTTTGGAGCTGCTGTCAGGCTGAGACTTGGTTCACCCAGAATGTACAGAACGTCTTTCCCTGTCTAGGATTCAAGAGCACGTGACTCCTGCCCCCTAACTACATGACATCAGAGGGAATGTGATTGGACAATTAAGCACTAAATGAGTCATGGGCATCTGACCTCACAGATTGGCGCACGAGACTCATCCAAGTCCCACAGCATCAGGGCTGCCCCAGACCCACAGCACCACGTAGTGGCCAGATGGAGGATCACAGGCCCCCTCCTTTCTTCCTTTGCTGCTTGTGCTAGCTTTCTGCCTCCCCCCACACCTTTGTTTCCTTTGCTTGTCTGTTGATTTAGTGTCACACACAGACACTTGTCAAAGAGATGGTTCTTACTGACACCTGCCTCTCCTTTCCCCAAAGAACGTACTACCTGGTTACTGAATCAGAACCCAAATGTGAAAATTTAATAGGGTATAAGAGATGAACAACAAAACAGGGTAGCAATGAAAGAGAAGGTCCTAGAAAAACGTGACCGTCCATAGAAGATGCTGGGTGAGTGCTGATGGGCAGCAGCATGACAGGGAAGCTTGTTCTCGAGAGCTTTGGGGATGAGGTGGAGCTCGTGTGATGCTTGGAAGAGCAGGTCGTTGCCACACAATGGAGGAGAAGGGAAGTCCTAGAAGCGGGGTGGGGGAGGAGCCCACTCTGCTGGGAGCCAGGGTTTGGCTGGGCATGATCTTGGGTTCTGCAGTCAGAGAGGAGTTGAGAAGTGTGTGTGTGTTTGCTAGAGCTGCCGTAATGGTATTACAGATGAGGTGGCTTAAACAACAGAGATGTACGAGTATTGTCTCACGGTTCTGGAGGCCATGAGTCCAAGATCTAAGTGTCAGCAGGGTTGGTTTCTCCTGAGGCCTCTCTCCTTGGCTTGTAGATGGCCACCGTGTCCCTGTATCTTCACATTGTCCTCCTTCTGTGTATGTCTGTGTTCTAATCTCTTCTTATAAGGACACAAATCATAATGGATAAGGGCCCACTCTAAGGACCTCACTTTACCTTAATTACCTTCTTAAAGACCCTATCTCCCAATACAGTCCCATTCTGAAGCACAGGGGGTTGGGACTTCATTATGAGTTTGAGAGACACAATTCAGCCCATGACAGAAGGGTGCATAGGGTCAGGCAGCTGAGGCCTGGGAAGGCTTTGTGCTTTGCTTGGGGCCATGGACAGTTCCTGAGCTGGGAGCTGCTCAGTACAGGTGATGGCTGTGTAACATGAGCCAAGATCCATCGGCTATGTGCAATTTGGGTTAACTGGTGGAAAGATGAGCAAGACTCAGGGATCTGGTGGTCTGTGGTTTGACGAGGCTATGTGGGGAGAAGATGGGTTGAGGCTACCTTCCTGGGTGAATAAACTCCAGGAACATTCACTCAGGCCACTGGGAAGAAGCCCACTGCTGGTGTCACAGCACTTGCTCTGCCAGCATCCCAGGAGAGCAGGCCTGGAGGAAGGCTTGTACTGGGCAGGCTGGGGCCGCCAGTGCTGGTGGGGGCCAGGTGTGCTCAGGAGGGTGGTGTGTCCTCGGAAACAGGCTCTAGTTTTGGTTCTCAAGTGTTTCCAAATGCCATCCAGGAGTGTGGCCTCACTGCATCCCTGCAACAACCCTGGGAGGTGGGCAGCATTATTTGTCCCATTTTAAGGAAGAGGAAAAGGATCAGAGAGCATTAGTGACCTGGCCTGGTGGCCCGGACTGCAGCCCCTGGACTGGCTCTTGGGCCTCAGAATTGATGCTCATGATTGCTGCCCTGTTTTGCCTTCTGGGCTGTTCTCTGCCATGACCACTTCCTCCAGGCAGTCTTCCCTGGCTTCCCTGGCCCTGGGCATGGTGAAGTCAGTGCTGGACATGTCTAGTGTTCTAGCTCCTTGATGTGTAATTGGCATTTGACCCACTGCCCAGAACTTCCCAGCATACCTCACTTCTGCTGCTTACATATGATAATACTGGTGATAATAACACTAGCACAACCAGTTCTAACACACATTCACTAGGTGCCGGGATTCCAGCCTGAGAACTGTCCTCGGCACCTGTGGGGTGGTGGCCACCTCTGAGTGGAGCAGGAGGGCAGGATTCAGCCATATCATTGTCAGTTTATTTCTTCTTAAACAAAAAACTTCTGTAGCAAATATGGCAAAATGTGAACATCTATTTTTTTCTGTACTTAGGAACTGTTTCATAATTTTAAAATACATTTTCTAAGAATTGGGGAGGGGAACAGCCCTGTGGAGTAAATACTGTTGTTGTCCTCACTTTATAGCGAGGAAACTGAGGCACAGAGAGGTGAAGTTACTTGGCCAGGGTCATACAGCTGATATGATGCGGAGCCAGGACTCAAACCTGGGCAACCCAGGTCCTCCACAGACCCCGCAGGGGTGCCCAGTCAGGCAGGGAGGCGGCTGCATCATTGGTCAGTGAGATGAGCAGTGTGGAGCCCGTGGCCAGCACAGTAGGGGGGTCTTCTCTCAGGTGAGCAGGAAAGGGATTCTCAGAGCAGATACCTAGACGAGGGAGGTGACCTGACCTAAGTCTTAGAGGAAAAAAAGACTGGCAAGGCTGAAGGACCAGCATGCACAAAGGCCTGAGAAATCAGGGCACTGGTTTTGCCCCAGCTCCTGCTTTCAGAAGGTTCAATGAGAACATGGATCCCACTGACTGCCCCCTCTGTCAGCAACATGCTGGGGGCCCATCACCCCCTCCTGAATAAGGTCTTTTCTTGCCATTCAGTGTGGGCCTCTGGGAATGGGCACTAGCTCAGGAGAGCAGTGCCCATGCACCCAGCCCCAAGAGGCAACGTCCACAGCATGAGAAGCCAGGCCTCCCTTGTGCAGGGCTCTCCCCTATGCGGGGTGTCCTGGGTTGTGATGCTGTGGCCCTGTGGGAGCCTAGTTTGTGATAGGGACCACATCCCTCAGGCCAGGAGAGGAAGGAGTCCAGGTCAGCTTTAGTTCATTCATTCACTCATTTGTTGGGGATATACAGCCATGAACGGAATTAATCAGGGCCCTGCCTTCGTGCACCTACATTCTGCCTGAAATTTGGAGAGATCACCCCGTTCTATCAGTGAGGAACCCAGGACCCAAAAGGCTGCATGGCTTGCCCAGGGGAGCCTCTGGAACCTGCATCTAGGGCTTGGTGCCTCTGTCCAGGGCTTGGCCCTGAGCTCTCTGTGCCAGCCTCTGTGTCTTCATGCCCTGCCCCTCTGCTGGACAGTCTGCTGTCCCCAGAGTGACCGGGGGGGGGGGGGGGCAGGATCGTTCATTATGTTCATCTTCTTCCCTTTGTAAAAGTCCAGCTTTCTGAAAATGGGACTAGCCAGGGCTGGGGAAGGTGTGGTCAAGACTGTTCATTGCTGGCACCATGGCCAGTTCTTTTGGAACACAGTGTGGCGAGCACCACAATGTTGATTCCCGTGGACCCCAAAACCCTACTTCTGAGACCTTGGCCTGTGGAGATGATTTGCCACAAGCACAAAGCCTTGTGCATGAGATGCCTGTTTAAGCCTAGTCCATGATAGAGAAGCATTGGCACCAGCTCACATGTCTGTTGTTAAAGGAAATGTCCAGACATTTAGGAGATACAGAATCACAGGAAAATATGTATGACAGAGTGTTCAGTAAAAACAGAATTAAAAAGGAAAATCTAGTTATTAAAAAAAAACAAACAAACAGGATAAGGATTTAAAAAAACAGTATGGAAAGCCAGTGAGGATGAGGCCTTCCACCTGGTGAGGTCGGGCATCTGGCACCCTGTCCCGGGATTCTGGACGTGGATCAGTGGCCATGATTTGGAATCCACCTGCTGTCCTGTGGGTATCCCCAGCTGGGAGCCTGTTGCGTGCCAGGCCTCCCAACAACCCTCTGAGGAGGCATTGCTCCCATTTTACAGACGAGAAAAGCAAGGCTCCATAGAGTTAAGTCATTTGCCAAAGGTTTCAGCTAGCGAGTCATTCACCCAGGTTCAGAGTCAGGCTGGCTGGCTTCAAAGCTGCATCTTCAGCACCCACCCCCTCCTTTCCCCACCCTGTCCTCTTGTGTGTGTTGTGGGTCTTTTTATTTTCTTGCTAGTTCTGTAGCAGCTGCTGCCAGTCGGAGGAGAGCGAGGCCATCTGGCGGAGTGGACAGGGCAGTAAGGTGTGACTCCTCGGGATACTAGCTCTTGTCCTGGCCCTGCTAGTAACTTGTATGTGGCCTTCAACTATTCTCACCCATCCCCAGGGTCCCGCCAGCTTCACGTTCTCTGATTTGGAGTGGCAGAGAGGGAAGACTGGAATGTTTCAGTTTCCAAGGGCTGATGTTACAGCTCTCAAAAGAACACAACCCACCATCTCACCAAAAAAAGCCTCTTTCCATCTCTCATCCAGATAAATCAGCAACAGTAGCCTTTTCCAGGGAACCAGAAATAGCCTCCTGGGCTCCCAGCACTTACTTACCCAGAGTTTTTATCCTGTCTCTATCTGGGGAGAAGAGCTGCTGGCAATGCTGCTCAGAGCTTCCAGTGGTTTAGCTGGAGGGACCTCTGTTGTCGCTGTCTTCATGTGGGCAAGGCTGGTGTGTCTGTTGGTGCCCAGGTGGAGGGGATGCCCCTGTGCCCCGCCAGCCAGTGAAGGCAGCCAGGGTGGTGGCTCTGCTGCTGCAGGGCTAGGTTGCTTCCCCAGCCCTCCCGCCCATCCAGGTGACCTGTGTCCACATGCTGGACAGATCTCAGAGGCTGGGCCCAGTTCGTGCATCCTGACAGCAGCATGTCGAGCCTTCGCAGTGGCTGTTCCTTCTGCCTGGAAGGTAACTCCCCCAGCTACGTGGCTATTGGCCCATCTCCCTTTGTCCTTGCTCAGCGAGGCCCTCCCTCATCACGTTGTTCAAGCTGCACAGCCCCAGCTCCGCCGACACCCCCGGCACCGCCCATTTGGAGCTTCATGTTTCTCCACCAGCTCTGTCCAGCTGTACATTTGACTTCTCTGTCTGGCTCATTGTTTGGGTCCCTTCAACTGGAATGTATGCTTCATGAGGGCAGGGTTGTCTGTGTCTTATTGCTGTAGAATTTAGTAGAGACTCAACACGTTTTTGTTGGTGGTGGTGGTGAATGGTTGTTGAAACCAAAATAAGAACAGTAGTAGTTTCTAGTTTACTGTGATTTCATAGGCATGTCAGGATGATCTTGGTTACAAGTAGCCAGAAACTGACTCAAACAGTGCAGACATTGTGGTCTGTCACATCCACAGGCCAGAGTGGGGACTGCCTAGTGAAGGACAGGGGTCCTTTCCAGCATCTGCTCTGCAGGCTCAGGACTTCCTTCACCAAAGGCTAGTTTCCTTGGTGGTGGTGAGTTGGCAGCTAGGCCTGAGCTTGGAATATGAGCCCTTCCAAATAGTGTGTTTGGGCCAGTCCTAGCCCCCACTGGAGTAGGAGTGGGGCAGGCAGCCAATGGTGTCCACTGCTCAGGGTGTGGTCATCCAGCTCCAAAACAGGATAAATGAACCAGAACATGAGCGTGTGGATGTGCTCCTCTGTCTTGGCCCACTTGGTCCCTGCTACCACCCAGGCTGCCATCTTACACACCAGAGCTTGAGATTTCAGAAAGGGGCAGGTATCTGGCCTAACACTGGGTATGGCCTGTTCATTGGAAATGACTTACCCTGGCATTTCATCTGGACCACAAACATCTCAGGGGGAAAATGGGCTCTCCTTATCCCATCTCTGACTTCACCCTCCCAGGGCGGGTGGGAGGACAGTACTCTGAAGGTTTGCTGGGAGGGTTGAAGGAGACAGTGGATGTAAAGCATTTATTTAGCCCAGCGTTCACAGAGAGTGAGCATTTGATAGACAGCAGCAGCTGCTCCTGGGATCTTTTCTTAATTTTTTTTACTGATATAATTTATATACCATAAAATTCACCTTTTTAAAGTGTACATACAATTCAGTAGTTTTTAATATATTCACAAAATTGTGCATCTATCCATACTAATTCTAGAACATTTTCATCACCCCAAGAGAAATGTGCCCATTTGTAGTCATTCCCTGTTCCCATCCTTCTCCCAGTCCCTGTCAACCATTAATCGCCTTTTCATCTCTATAGATTTGCCCGTTGTGGACATTTCAGGTAAATGGACTCACACAATATGTGGTCCTTTGTGTCTGGCTTCTTCTTAGCATGTTTTCAAGATTCATCTATGTTATAGGATGTATCAGTGCTTCCTTCCTTTTTTATGGCCAAATAATATTCCATTGTATGGATATACCACATTTTCTTTATCCATTCCTCAGTTGATGGACGTTTGGGATGTTGCCATTTTTTCGCTGTTATGAGTAATGCTGCTGTGAACATTTATGGGCAGGTTTTTGTGTGGACATATGTTTCCACTCTCTTGGGTATGCCATATTCCTAGGAGTGGAATCAATCACTGGATCATATGGGGACTGCCAGGCTGTTTCCCAAAGTGGCAGCATCATTTTACAGTCCCACCAGGAACATATGAGGGTTTGAATTTTTCTGCACCCTCGACATACTTATTATTGTCTGTCTTTTTAATTATAGCCATCCTAGTAGATTTAAGGTGGTATTTCCTTGTTTAGATTTAGATTTGCATTTCCCTGATGGCTAATACTGTTGAGCATTTTTTTTCATGTGTTTGTTGGCTGTTTATATGTTGTATTTTGAGAATTGACTATTCAAATCCTTTGCCCATTTTAAAATTGGATTATTTATCTTTTTATTGTTGTTAATAATTCTTTATATATTTTGGATACTACACCCATATCAGATACATAATTTGCAAATATTTCCCCCTCATTCAGTGGATTGTCTTTTTGCTTTCTTTATACTGCCCTTTGAGGCACAAAAGTTAATTTTTTTTTTTTTTTTTTTTTTCTGCCCTTTGGGGGCCAAAAATTAATTTTTTTTTTTTTTTTTTTTTTGTCTTTTTTCGTGT
>NW_007726279.1:393538-428385 GCF_000696425.1 Galeopterus variegatus | reverse complement strand
GGATCGCAACCCTCAGTGTCGCGCCCGTACCAGACCGGGACCGGCAACGGGATCGCAACCCTCGGTGTTGTGCCCGCACCTCGCTCAGCCAGTGAGCGGGAACCGGTCTGTATGTGGGATCCGAACCCTCGGCAGGAGCGCTGCCTCGCTCCCAAGCGGCGCACTGTAGCAGTGCGCCACCGGGCCGGCCCCTAAATTTTTTTTTTAATTGACACATAATAATTGTCTGTGTTTATGAGGTACAGAGTAATATTTCAATACATGTACAGAAGTTTTTTTATTTTGGTGATGTCCAGTTTATCAATTTTTACTTTGGTTGCTTGAGCTTTTAGTGTCACATCTAGGGAAACCATTGCCTAACTCAAGGTCACTAAGATTCACACTTATTCTTCTAAGAGTTTTGTAGTTTTAGCTCTTGTAATTATATCATGATCCATTTGAATTAATTTTGTATATGATGTGAGTTAGGGGTCTGTATCAGTCCGTTTCCTGTTGCTTATAAAAAATATCTAAAACTGGGTAATTTATAAAGAAGTAGAATAGTTACTGCTTTTTGGAGGCTGGAAAGTCCAAAGTCCCAGGAAGACATATGGTGAGGGACACATCTGTTCTCAGTGGTGGCTGTAGAGATGTGCAGGGTGTCATGTGGCAAAATGGCTGAGCAGAGAGCTAAGCTCTCACTTGACTCCTCTTAAAGCCATCAGGACCATGCCCATTACTCCATGAATGTATCAATCCATTTACCAGGGCACAGTCCTCACAATCTAATCACCTCCTAAAAGGACCCACCTTTCAATTACCATAATAGGATTTCCCACCCTCTTAACACAATTACAGTGAGAATTAAGTTCCAGTGCATTTTGGGGGAACATTCAATCCACAGCAGGGTTCAACTTCATTCTTTTGCATGTGGATGTCCAGTTGTCCTAGCACTGTTTATTGAAAAGCATATCCTTTCCCCCACTGAATTATCTTGGCACTCTTGTAGAAAATCATTTGAGCTTAAATATGTTTATTTCTAGATTCTCGATTCTATTCCATTGATCCAAATGTCTCTCCTTATGCCAGTACCACATTGTCTCAATTACTATAGCTTTGTAGTAAGTTTGGAAATCAGGAAGTTTGAGTCCTTCAACTTTGCTCTTCTTTTTCAAGATGTTATGGGTCCCTTGCATTTTCATATGAATTTTAGAATCAGCTTTTCAATTCCTGCAAAAAGGAAGCTGGGATTTTGGTGGCTATTAAATCGAGTCTGTAGATCAATTTGGGAGTGTTACCAGCTTAACAATAATAAATTTCCTATTCATGAACATAGTGTGTCTTTCCATTTATTGAAGTCTTCTTTAATTTCTTTCAACAACATTTTGTAGTTTTCAGTGTATAAGACTTGCACTTATTTATTAAGTTTATTCCTAAGTATTTCATCCTTTTTTTAATGCTTTTGTAAATGAAATTGTTTTCTTAATTTAACATTTGATTGTTCATTGCTGGTATAGAAATACAATTGCTTTTCATAGATTGATTTCGTATCCTGCAACATTGCTGAACTTGTTTATTAGTTCTAATAATTTTGGGGTTTTTTGTAGATGGATTCTTTGGGGTTTTCTATATACAAGATCATATTGTCTGCAAATAGAGATAGTTTTACTTCTTCCTTTCCAATCTGAATGATTTTTATTTCCTTTTTCTTGCCAGATGGCCCTGGCTAGCAACCTGCAGTACAGTGTTAGACAGAAGTGGCAGGAACAGTCATCCTTGTCTTGTTCCTAATATCAAAAGGGGAGAGTATCCAGTCTTTTGCTGGTAAACGTGATGTTATCTTAAAGCCTGGGTTTTGCAGTTGTCCTTTATCAGGTTGAGGAAATTTCCTTCTATTCCTAACTTGTTACCATGAAAGTGTATTAAATTTTGTCAAATGCTTTGTCTGCATCTACTGAGATGATCATGTGGTTTTTGTCCTTTATTCTATTACATGATATCTTGCCTTGATTGACATCTGTATGTTGAAGCTACTGGCATTTTGAGGTTTGCTCCAAGCAGAGGAGCACGCTGTTAGGGGCCTCTTGAGCCAGGATCTCAGTGAGTGCTTTTCTCTACCAGGGAAGCCGTGGTCAGTAGCTGCCCGGGTATGAGCCCCGCCAGCTGCTCCATGTACTCACTGTGTAACTCTATGCAGGGAACTTCACCTCTGTGCCCATTTCCTCGTCTGTAAAATGGGGTTGGCAGTAGTGCTTCCTTGTGGGGCTCTTGTGAGGGTAAATGAGTTGCTGGGTAACTGTGTGCAACAGTGTCTGGCACAGAACAAGTGCAGTTTATTAAGAAGTTGGCTATCATCCACAACATTATGTAAAAGTTTGGAGGGGCTAGGGTGGGGAAGGGTGGTTGAGTAGATCGTTGAAATCTGAGAAGCCAGTATCTGAAAGCCAAGCAGATTCACCTGCTCTGAAAACAGGGGTCAGGGAGGGGGTCTGGAAGCTCTCATAGGAGGTGGTCTGTTTGACCCCAGCAGCCTCTGAAGGGGCTAGGTGATCACCTGTCTTAAGCCTGCCCACTGCAGAATCCTCCAGTTTATTCAGGCCTGAGCATCACATCCCTTTGGGGCTAGGCTGCAGGGCCTTCATGTTTGCAGCAGCAAGCCTTTTGCACATACAGCTGTGGAAAGGCCTGCCAGTGCCTCACCAGCATTCCTGCCTATGGCTTGCAGCCGAGCACCAGGACCCACCCCTACCTTCCCACCTCCCCACCCTGGTTTTTCTGATGTCTGTTCTGGACTGCCTGTTAACCCTGGCTCCTCATCTTGGCTCTGTTGTTGACTGTCATGTGACCTCAGGCAATGGGTGGCTCTAGGAGCCCCTGTTTCTGAACACTACACATCTGGACACTGTCACAGCACATTGAGGATTCAATGAGTGCTTTGTGCAGAGGGCCCGCAACACCGCCTGCTGCCGGCTTGACAGATGCTGGCTCCAGACCACCCTCCATGGCCCTGTATTATTAGTCCGTTTCTGTTGCTTATAACAAAATACTTGGAACTAGGTAATTTATAAAGAAAACAAAATTTATTCTTACAGTTTCAGAGGCTGGAAGTCCAATGTCCAGGGAACACATTTGGAGAGGATCTCCTTTGGTGGTGGCTTTACAGCAATGCAGGGATCTCACATGCCAGAAAATGGCAGAGCAGAGAAAGAAATAGCTCCTCCTGCACTTTCCTTTTAAAGCCCTCAGAACCACACCCATAACCACCATTTTTAATCCATTCACTGAGCAAGGTCTTCAAAACCTAATCACCTCTTCAAGCCCTCTTTCAATTACCATAATAGGATTTCCCACCCTCTTAATAGTTACAGTGGGGATTAAGTTTGGGGGAGGGGGACATTCAATCCAAGGCAGGCCCCAAAGAAACCTTGCAACTCCCCAAATCTTGCACCTCCTTGGGGTCTGGACTTTACCTGGAGGTGGGGGGGTGATGAGTTCAGGTGAGGAGGGAGATGAAAGCACTTTAATATGCCCTGTGTCTTTGTTGGCATTTGTTTTTATGTGTTGAATGAGGCTGGATCTTACCTTGGTTTAATGTGCTGACCACCTAGCCAGCCAAGTAGCTAGAAGCTCGTGGGAACAAGCCTCTTTGCTTGTTTACTTTGGTTTGGTTTCCAAGTTGGTGGCTGGCAGAGTTCCGTAGCCCCTGTGCCCAGAAGTACAGCGTGGTCCCACCTCCTGAGGAGCTCATGATCTTATCAGGGAAGGGGAGTATGACAAGAAGTAATAGTAACAAACCAGTAATTTACTAATCAGTGGAGAAATTCAAAATATGATTCTCATCCCACAAATAATCTATTTCACCCTTACTTAGTGCCTGACACCAGGAGCTTCACAATGAACAGAACAATTTGGCTTCCAAAGCTTTTCAGAAAATCAGCCACACCATTAGAATCTACTGGGTAGGCGCCTGGAGAAGCAGGCACCGTCTGAGACTGGGGACTCGGGAAAGCAGAGGTGCTAAGGGTGAGAGGCATTGGCAAGGCACAGGGCAGGCCCTGGGCCAGGGTGTGGCAGACGGGGAGGTCCAGTGAGTGTGCTCCAGAGGAGCTGGGAGACAGGACCATCAGACGCTGCGTCAGGAGCTCTGTAGTGTTAAGTGGTGAGGAGGCGAGGGATTGTGCTGCGTCCACGCAAGGGAATAGTTGTGTCACCACGGGCAAGTTCTTCCATCTCTCTGACCTCAGTTTCCTCCTTAGGGAATTATTTTGCAAACTTGTAGAGATGGTGTCTGCAAAGCCCTTGCACAATGCTGGACAAGTGCTACAAGCTAACAGTGCCACGTTGTTCCTGTGATTATTATGAAGTCAGTGTATCATACTGTGGAAAAAGTCTTTATTGAACTAGAGAAATGGTCACAGTGTATTAAGTTAAAATTCAAGTGAGAGGACTGTATCCTATTATAAAGCTCTATGTGTATAAATATCTAAAATAAAGGCTAAAAATGTAGTAGAAACAGTTGTAATATCTGTGAATATGTATTTTTTTTACTGTTCTGTGCTCTTCAAATTTTATAGTTATCATATACAAGTTTTTTAATTACAGAAATGTTATTAGAAAATGTAATTAAAGAATATGCTTAATAACACCAAGGTCCAGGGTTTGGATCTGTACCAGCCAGCCAAAAACAACAAAAAAAGAATATGCCGTTGCTATTGTTCAGGCGGGACACAAACCCATGCGATTGCGGAGTGTGGGACCGTCAGATGCAGACGTGCAAGTGGCCCCTGGAGGAGGGGCTGTAACAGGGCATGGGCCCGGGGTGGCTGCCCAGTGGGTGTACTGATGATCCTTTCCTTCTGCCCTAGACGACAGGATCTGCTCACCACCCTTCATGGAGCTCACGAGCCTGTGTGGGGACGACACCATGCAACTGCTGGAGAAGAACGGCCTGACTTTCCCATTCAGTATGTACCACAGCCAGAGCTTGGGCCGGGCGCTGCTGGACATTGGCCAGGGTGGGAGAGGGGTGGGGATGTACAGTCCCCTCTGGATTTAAAGTTGGACAAAGGCCTTGACTGCCAAGAGAGGGCATGGCCCTGAGGCCCACCACCACCTGCACCATCGAAGTGGGTCCTTGGGTGGTATGGACTGAAGGTGCTTTTCCTGCCCGGCCTGGGGCTGTTTGTCCACGTCACCCTGAGTGCAGATACCAGTCGCTGTCCAGCAGAGAGTCAGCGTGTCTCAGCAGCTCCCACCTGCCCCTTCCCCCCATCCCCAAACCCAGTGTGGCTACAGGAGTTTTGACACTTCTTTCCAGAAGTGCCGCGTCCCCCTGGGTCTGCCAGTTTGGGCTTTGTGAGTGAATGACCTCACTAATTCCCCTCTGCTTTTCTCTCCCCGACCATAGTTTGCAAAACTAGAGTGGCTCATGGCACCAACTCTCACGAGGTGAGTGGAAGAAGATTTGATTGTCCCCGTGCCCCCAATCCTTCCACCTCTTCATGTCTTGCTGGGACCCTGCTAAGATCTGTGTGCTAAATTCCACACCTGCAGCTGCTCCCTGTCCTGCTCTTAGTCCCGGCTCCCTGGTAGGCAGCCTCCCTCCCTCCCTGTGTTCCCTAGGCTCCACAGGAATTGAGTAGAAGGAGCACTGTGGCCTGGTGCCTGTTCTGTCCCCAAGGCTGGAAGGATGTGCTGGGGGCCCTCATGCCCACTTTGGAACCTGTCTTAGATTGGGCTTCCATCACAAAACATAGACTAGGCAGCTTAAACCTCAGACACTTATTTTCTCACTGTTCTGGAGGCTGGAGTCCCCAGGTCAAGGTGCCAGCATGGTTGGTTTCTGGTGAGGGCTCTCTTTCTGGTTTGTACACGGCCTCCTTCTGGCTGTGTCCTCACATGGCCTCTTCTTTGTGTATGTGCATATGTGTGAAGGGAGAGAGCTAGCTGTCTGGTCTCTGCTATGAGGTGGGGCACTAATCCCATCATGGAGGCCCCACTCTGATGACCTCTTCTAACACCAATCACCTCCCAGAGACCCTATCTCCAAATATCATCACACTGGGGCTTAGGGTTTCATTCAACATAGGAATTTTAGGGGATCATTCACATTCAGTTCACAGCAGAGCCCATGCAAGTCACAGCCCCATCTGACCTGTCCCTAGCTTTCTGTCCTTTGGCCCATCAGTGTCATCACTCCCTAGGGACCAGTTTTGTGGCAGGTGCTGGGTTGGGCCCAGGTGAGGGCTGTTAAATGAGAGGCACCTGTCACACCCACAAGGATCTGCCAGTGCTGCCGCACTTAGGAAGGGGTTGGGGAGGAGAGAGACCACACCTGCTGGGTGTCTTGATTCATCTACCCACCCACTCGCTCTTTTATTCACCCTGTGGGCATTCCTGGCCCCACCTTGGGTGCCAGGGGGTGGGAGCACAAGATGTGAGGCCTGCCCCAGTGTGGGGACAGAGAATCCCTAGAGAGAGACAGTGCCAATGGGAGGTGGTGGAGGAGGGTGAGCATGTGAGGACTTCTGGGGGTGAGAGTGGCAGATGGCTGTGCAGGGGCTCTGTTGGGTCTCTGTTGCCCTTGCAGCCCTTAGGACCATACCAGGGACATGGTCTTCAGGCCTCCCTGGGCTGCCGTGCACCTCTCAGGGCCCAGCCCAGCCTGGGGCCTCCCTGTTAGGTACATGCGATGTCACTAAGTGGGTTGGCCTGTCCCTGGGCATCCCCACTGTCAGAAAAGCTCCCACATGCTCATGATTAAAAATGGAAGCCCTGGCAGCAACAGCCGCTAGTAGATTTATGCTGCACTCTTTATCCCTCGTGTGTATTTATGGAGGATGTCTATAAACAGTCAGTGTCAGTGGAGCACAGGACATGCTGTGACGGGGCCGGCCCTGCCTCTGGGAAGCTATGCGGGGGCAGCCAGTCGAAATCCTCACCCGCTGCAGAGGCCAGCTGCCTGCTGGGATCCGGAGCGCCTGCGGAGTCTTCCTGCGGGAGCCAGCCTTCCCTGTCCTGGGCCCCGTGCCAGCAGCAGCACCCTGTGGGGCATGCACCCTGGCAGGCCAGGGAGGGAGCAGATGTCCCAGTGCCTGTGCTGCCCTCACCGCACCTGCCTGCCCACCTTCCACCTGCCCCTGGCACCACCCAGTGGTCCCCTGCTTGTCAGTCCTATGGATGTTCAGGATGGAAGCATGAATGTAGTCATTAGTGTGATCAGACCAGCCCAAAGCAGAATAGGTCACCCTGGGAGGAGGGAACCATCTCTGCTTGTCACATGGGGCCTGAGAACTGGGGCTTTGGAATCACACAGACCTGGGATCAACTCTGCCTCTGTGTGTTGCCAGCTGTGCGGATTTGGGTGAATCACTGAGTCTCTCTGAGCTCTGTCCCGAGTTTGTAACTGGGAATATAACGGCTTTTGTGAAGGACAAGGAGGGTACTACATGGGTTTCCTGGGGCAGCTGTCTGAAAAACTGCCCTGAAGCGTGCTGGGTAATTGCAGAGGGGTGGGAGTTCTGGAGGCCACTGACGGGGGTCTCAACCCTCAGGTGTGGGATGGTGCCCTCAGTGGAGGCTGTAATCACCCTTCATTCAGCTGTCTGGCTCCCATATGTACACACCTGCACTTCCTCTCCCCACCCTTCCACAGGTGCTCTCCAGCAGAGCGTGCAGCGCAGTCCTGAGCTTGCGGGGACTCCCAGGGGGCTCACGTGTGCAGTGGGGGCCTATTAGCATCACAGGGGTGCTCCCACTGGTGTGGGTGCCCTCCACAGGACGGGCAGGGGTGGCGAACAAGCTCCTCACCTGTCCCAGGGGTACCCAAGGATGCCAGATGCAGCGAGGATGGAGGATGAGTCTGTGCGTGTGAGGAGGGTCCTCGCCCCTACCCCAGCCTGGCCAGGCCCTCCCTCTGTCTCGCAGCCCCTGCCTCAGTCGGAACCAAGACTAGTTTTGCCATACCACTCTGTTTGCATCTTATGTTCACAGAACTTTTTGAGTTTTTGTTTTGTTTTTGAGCTGGTACAAGTGCACTAGGTTGCTCTGCAGTGGAATCTCTCTCCCTTTTTTTTTTTTTTTAAAACTACTTAGCCAGAAGCTCAAAGCATCCCCAAAGTCACCCCATGGTAGTTTTGTTGCTATTTTACAGATAAGGAAAATGGAGCCTAAACAGGCTGCGTGCCCTGCCTGGGCTTGTGCAGCAAGTGCTGGAGGGGGATGGAGCCCATCCGACCCCACAGCTGCCCGTGTTCCTCCCTTTCTCCACATGTGGTTCCTTCATCTCGTCAGAAGGCTGTGGTGACCTTCGCTGTCCCCCTCACGCCCCCATCCCCCTGCATATGCATGCACTTTCTGTTTTTCTCATGTGGCTTGGTCTGCCCCTTCTGTCCTGCCTAGCTGAGCACCAGGCATGTAAGGAAGATGTTTGTGACAGTTGACAAGAGGGGTGGCGGCCGCTGCAGGTGGCCAGCTGTTGTCCAGTCCCTATTATCCCTTTTCAGGAGCCTTGGGCATCTGGCAGCTCCTTCCTGAGGCCCTGTAGGCTGAGGGATTAGCCATGACCCTGGCACTGTCAGCTGGCTGTAGTGGGCCATGGGCCAACCCTCTGTCCCGTCGTCCTTAGAGCAGGCCTTGGGCAGACCCAGCCTTGGCCTACATGGAGGGGTTTTCTGCAACTGCACTTCTGCCCTCCCTACCTTATTCCCCTGCCACATCTTCCCATCAGGGACCTTTGTCCCCAGAGGAGTCAGGGACTGGGAGCACAGAGACATGTACCTATCTGTCACGTGTCTGTGTGGCTCAGCATGTATGAGGGCAAGGCTGGATGCGGGGCAGACCCAATTCCATTCTGAGCCCTCTCATTCTCTAACAGGTCACTGAACTCCTCAGGCCTCAGTTTCCTCATCTGTAAAAGGGGGATGGTAATGTGCCCACCCCAGTGGTGCATTGTGGGCATGACACCAGGTAACTCATGTAAAGTGCTTAGAACTGGGCCTGGCTTGTCATGAGTACCTGACAAGAGGCAGCCCTTGTCATCACACAGGCTTTGACCGCAGGCCTCCCAGCTCCTGATCCGTAGGCTGCTTCCTACCTCCCCCTCCTGGATCTTTGTGGAGGAGCCTCTAGGAGGTCATAAGGGTAGAGTGGCACACAACCCAGGGGGTCCCCCTCCCTAGGACTACAGTGTGAATAGTGCTTTCAGGAGTTGTGCAGTGCACAGCCAGCTCAGCCCTACGTCGCAGCCCAGTGGACGCAGGATTTCCAGACCCCCACACAGAAGTGAATTGATCCCCCGCCACTCCACTCACCCTAGTTTGAGACTGTTCTTGGGGAGTCCTCATGCCACAGGGCCATATGGGCCTTGGTGGAGGTGCCCTGGACAGGTGATGTGTTGCTGTGTTGGAGGCTGGAGCGGTGGTGGCCTCTGACAGATCCTTTGGTTCCCTGTCTCCCCAGATGGCCATCGTGTTCAACCAGGAGGGCCTGAATGCCATCCAGCCCCCCTGTGTGGTCCAGAATTTCATCAACCACAATGCAGTCCTGTACAAGGTGTTTGTGGTTGGCGAGTCCTACACTGTGGTCCAGAGGCCCTCGCTCAAGAACTTCTCTGCGGGCATGTCAGGTAACCAGTCCTCATGCTGTCTCAGCCAGGGGAACAGCTGGGACGTGGCACCAGCTGCCTGTTCTTCAGCACTTGCCCCTGGGGGCCCACCCAGGAATGAGACTCCCAGGAGGAATATGCTGGGATGGGCCCTGCAGGGAAGCCAGGGAGGGAGGGAGGGGCCAGAGTGCTGGCTGCCCTGTCGGGTCGTCCTCACCCCATGTCTCCCTTTTCCAAATGGGGAGACGGAGCCTGAGGTCCTGCAGCTTCCGCAGCTGCTAAAGAAATTGGCACCTGATCAGAAGTCGGTGTCTGCTGGGTCCCAGGCCTTCTTGCTGCAGGACCTTGGGCAAGTCAGAAGTGGGCACAGTTACCCCGGCCGTGCCTGGGGTGGCAGTCCCAAGTACCCTGAGATGTCATGTGGTAGTGGTCTTTGTGTGGTGCTTCTGTCATCTGGGCATCAGAGGCAGCGCTCTCGGGGGCAGCCTGTGGGCCACACCCAGGGGTTTTCTTTAGCCAGTGCTCACCTTTCACCAGGCCAGACACCAGATGATCCTTGGCCATTCCAAAAATTGACACTAAATGAAGGCTTTGCTGGTAGTGGGGCTGCTCAAAAGAATGTTCTTGTGGTTCTGAAGGGATCTCTAAGGCAAATTCCAGAAGCCTTTGGGACAGTGGCTGTGACTTTGGAATAAGTATAAGGACTCCTTGGAGGACATTCGATTGCCCTGGCATGGTTTGTTCAAACTCATACATTTCTCTCTGCAAAGGAAGCCCACCATCGCTGGAAGTGTTGAAACAGGCAGGCTACCTGAGCTGCGTCTGAGCAAGCATGTGTCTTCTTGAAGTCCCTCCTCCTGGGCCCCCCTGTCGCCATCCACACCTCCTGGCTTGTTTAAGAAACCCTCTTGAATGAAGTTCAGCTGTTGTTCTCGGCCCCCTCAGCGGTTCTTCCCCAGGGTGACTTTTTTCTTTCCATTAACACAGCACAGAGAGCGGCCGCTTTGGGAATGTGTGTCTTTTTCATTTCCCTTCTGAGTTCAGGTGGAAGGGCAGGGACGAGGCTGCGTTTTCAGGGTTTGGAACATCCCTGTCCTAACACCAGTACCAGCCTTGGTCCCTTCATATGACAGAATGACCTGGGTGTGTGGAGGGGTCTTTTTGTATGTGGCTGTATGCCACCAAGAGACATTTCTTCCAAACTGGACTGGAAGAGGCTGACAGTTTTTTTAAATCTGTGGAAAATGTTCTAAATTAAGAGTAGCTATATCTTATATCATTTCCTGTCTCTTTTCTTACGCAAATCACTTCATCTCTAGGTGGTGAAGAAATTTACCCCCAGACCTACCTTCCTTCTGCACAAAAGTATGGGGTTTTTTTTCCTCCTGGCTGCAAAGTGCCAATTTCCGTCTCAGTGCTGGGAGCCAGCGAGCTCTTCCTCCTGTGAGGATGAGACCTCCTTGTCTGTGTGTCTTCTTGTAGCCATTTCTAGGTTACCAGATGAACACGAAATGCAGACCAGGGCCAAATAGCAGAGAAACACACAAGCTGAAAAGGAGAAATGTGTGTTATGTTCAGGTGACCTGAGTAACTTTCAGTGCGTCTTGTCTGTCCATCCATCCCCAAAGCCGATTCTGTGCTGCTGTCTTCAGGGTGCTGTGCCAGGGTGCTGGCGTGGGTTCTGTGCTTTCGCACGCATGTTCTCTTTCTGGTGAGAAGCAGAAGGTGACAGCAGCCATTTAAGCTGGACTGGTTGAAAAGCGGGCATCAGGGCACTGGCCTCTTTCCAGCCCCCACATGAGCTTTCTGGTTCCCGTTACCCAGCACAGAGGGTAGGGCCCCTGGAGTGGGATTTTTCTGCCCTGGGATATAGATAAGAACACAAATCTTCACTCCACAACTGCCATTCTTTTTTGATTCTTAAGTGAACTTTTGTTTTTTACATGTTAACATCTCTAAAGTCAGGTGGATCTTACAGCCAATGGCATCTGCAAAATGGCTGGAAGTGAAGTCGAGTTCTTATGGAGGAAGTTGACATGGGCTTGCACTGGCCACCAGGAACACTTATATTCTCTGCCCATGGCTCACATTCCTGGGGGGATTGTTCCCCTCTCTCCGTCCAGTGCTAGGGCAGAGACAGGCAAGTCTCCTAGCTCCTCCTTTCTGCATAGTGAGTTTATTTCTCTTTTACCTTGACCCTGAGGATGTGGGGACTCCCTTTTCTACTCTCCATGCTGGGCCTTTTTTTCATAAGGGGTACATAAAAGAGTGGTGTCTCTCACCAGATACAGCAGGAGTCAGTGAACTGTTTTTGGAAAAGGCCAGGTAGTAAATATTTCCAATACCATCACAATTAGCCACTGCTGCTACTGTAGTTTGAAAGCAGCTGTAGATGGTATATAAATGAATGTGCGTGGCAGTGCTCCAATAAAACTTTATTTGCAGGTGCAGGTGGCCTGGCCTGCAGTCTGTAGTTTGCTGATCTCCACTCTAGAGCCTCTTACGATTCGATGATATATACTCATTTATTGAACCTACCTGTTGCCCAACCTCATGCAAGGTGCTGTACCAGCCAGGGACTAGATCATCAGCCAGGCTCCCTGCCCTCACGAGCTTATATTCTAGGGAGAAAAACAGCACACAAGGAAAGAAATAATAAAAGGTCCAATTATGGCTTGAGATGAGGGGCTCCAGGAGAGGCCTGGGACACCACTTGGGTAAGGGGAGCCACTGGGAAAGGGCAGCCAGAGGTGGGCCGTCTGCAGAGGCGATACTTGTATGGTCGCTAGAAGGAGACTTGGGTCACCATAGGCAGATCTTCTATGGCCTCCCCACTTCCCCCAGAAATTAAGCAAATGAGGCTGAAGACAGTTGGCCACAGCTCACGCTCACAGCTGCCTTGCTGAGTTGCTGGGATATTTGGGAGCTAATCTTACCATTTATTCTTCTTTTGAACCTGTTTTTTTCATTTGTAAATTGAGAACAAAAACAACCATTATACCTCTCTTGGCCTTCCCTCTGCTGCAGGAAGTTGGTGGTGGCCCTTCACCCACACTGTATGTTCCTTAGGACTAGTCCAGGGACAGAGACTGCTGCTCCCGTAGACAATCCCATGACAAAGGGCCTTGCCACTGAACTCAGGAGCAATGCTCTGGCCCAGTCCATCTGGTAGAGGATCTGGATGTCTTGAAGCTGCCCAAGGAGCTGGGCACCAGGGCTCCTTCCTGGGGCTCTGAGCCCTTCTGTCCTGTCTCAGCGTCCCATCATCTCGTGGGTGACAGGCAGTGGCTGAAAGCTACTACCACTCCCTCTGACCCCTGCTCAGGCCGCACATGGAAAGGAGCTGAGCCCACTGCCCTGCTGGGTAGTCCTCTGGCCAGAGCATCCCAGGTCAGGCATAGCCAGGGGGAGAAAAGAGTTTCCTTTGAGATGGTCTGGATTTTTTATCTCCTTCCCACGAGAAACTGTTGAGTGACTTGATTAGTCCAGTTCAACAGGCAGTGGCAGGCCCCTCTGAGTACCCAACTCTGTCCCTCCCTGGCACTAGCCAGCACCCATGTGTTCTCCTTGTGGCTCCTGTAGGCTTCCCACCTCTCTGAACTTTACTATGTCCACCCTCTCTTGGTGGTTCTTCCTTGCCCCCAGGCCTGCTCTGCCACTGCGGCTGTGCCCTCGCTGACTGGCAGGGATATGGATAGAAGGGCGTCCTGAGCTCAGGGCCTGGGCCAGGCTGGCCTGTGGGATGAGGAGGTGGGCAGTACCCACACAAGGCCAGAGCGCCTATGCTAGCTGCTCGAGCCTTGTTCTGGCCTCTGGGGTCATGGAGGCTTGCCAACCCCAAAGGCCCACTCTTCTTGCCTGTTGGTGCCCGGGAGTAGAGGTCCTTGGAGCTACTTGGCGCAAGTCCTGCAGGGTGTTTATTTTCCCCAGGCTCCTCCCCAGAACCGTCTGTTGTGCCCCCCGTCTGGACTGGCTCTGGTTGGAGCAGTGGGAGGACTATCGGGCACACCCAGGCAACCAGGGGCCTTTGTGCCCCACTAGCGGGAAGGATGCCAGGTACATCTCAGTGCCTGCCTGCTTAGCCTCTACCCCAGTCACATCTTCATGCATGACTGTTGCAGAGCCATAGAGTCCTGGAGCTGGTAGGGGTCGCTGGCAGCCAGATTAGGCACCCCCTTGTATGGCTCCTCAGCCAGTGCCCTTCCTGCCCTTGCACTTAGGGGCCTGAGTCCCAGGGTAAGCATTGTGTCCTGAGGGATGGGAGCCACAATGCCCCTCCCTGCAAGGACCCAAGCAGGAGCTGCAGGGCCACTTGGGGGCTCATGGCCCGGGATGGTCCTGTGCTGGTCCCGTGCTGTTTGTTCTTGGGGGAAGTCATGGGGAGGTGGTAGACAGCCTTTACCAGAACGCAGCCTCAAGACTCGTGGTTTGTGATTCTTGCATTTGAGCGCCCATGCTTCCAAGTGCTCAAGAACAGGTTTCTGACCAGCAGGCCTGACGTCTCTCTGGAGCAACCTTGGTTTACTCCCCATGGACATTTCTCCTTGGAGATGGATGAACACACTGTCTCCTCTTCACTCTCATTATTCTTGGGATTGGTCAGCCTTTCCAGGTGCCCACCATGGGGACTGAGGGGGGACAGGTGCAGTGGGCATGGAGCAGGGAGCGTGGGGTAGGAGGAGGTGGACAGTATCTCCCGGGGCTGTGCCACCTTCAATGCTAAGCAGAAGTTATTCTGTGTGCTTTCTTGGGTGGATCCTATGGAAGCCCTGTTCTGATTTCTTATTTTTTCCCTGAGTAGTTGGTAAACAGCAGAACCCTTTGTGTGTTAAGTGCTCGCATGCCAGTGACAGCCTGTTTGTTTCTCTGTAGTGTATTCCCCAAAAGAGAGTTCCATGGGCTGGGACGGGGGTGTGAATACTGGTTTAAATGGCTTTTACTAGACCGCTTTACCTCGGGACTTAGACATTTGGGTGTGCGGCATTTCCCACCTAGCCCCCGTTCCCCTTGGTGCACTTTTTGGTGATGTATCTGACGCACTTCAGGCATGGGCCTTTAGCATTGGGGAAAGCCAGGTGCAGTACTGTGAGATGGTAGCCGAGGCAGGCTCGTTAAGCCAATCATATTTACGTGAAGGAAAAATTGAAATGGAGGCCCTGATTGGGCACATGTCCATCCAGGGCGTGGCATCTGTTTGGGGTAGGGGTGCCCAACTTGCTGGAGCCCCGGGGCTGCTGCTGGCCACTGAGCCCAAGACCGGGCGCGTGGCTGGGGTGGTGCTGCCCCCTGGTGTTGTGTGGTGGTGTCGCGTTCCCTGCCTCTGGGTTCTCATCGTGGCTCCTTCCTGTCTGCTTTTTCAGACCGTGAGTCCATCTTCTTCAACAGCCACAACGTTTCGAAACCAGAGTCGTCATCGGTCCTGACTGAGGTATGTTCCTCCACCGCGGTGGCCTGGTGTGAGGCTGCCCTCACCCGGGCCTGGGTGTGGAGGTGCTGTTGGCCGTGGGGCCCTGGCTGGCTCCCCAGCAGGGCATGCCGGGGGCCCAGGGAGGTTCCACAGACCCCTCTTCCTCTCCTTGCATCAGGCCTCCGTACCGGTGGCCGTCACAGCTGTACCCCAGCACACATCTGGTGGGTGAGCACACCTGGGCTTGGGCGGAAGGACCACTCACCACCAGGTTACTCAGAATGGAAGTTTGCCAAGTCTTCCCACAGCATGAGGAAAGCCTCCCAGTCACGAGGAATTTGAAGACTGCTTTCCAACCTGCCTTATTCCTCATCGTAAAAAAGGAGTGCGAGACAGCTCCATCTCAGTTTTCCTTTGTCCTTCCTCATCCGTGAGTCCAGTAGGCATTTGTTAAGAGCCCACTGTGCACGCTGCGGGCACTGGGACAGCTCAGAGACTGCTAGGAGTGTCACCCACCCCCAAGGCAGCGGGTGCTGGGCATCGTGGCTGGCGTGCAGTGACTGTCGCTGTGTGTCAAGCTTCAACCCAGGTGCCCTGCACCTCACGGCAGCCACACAGGAGAAGAACGAGCAACTCCACTCTGCTGGGGAGGAGGCTGATGCGGAGAGAGGTTCAGTAACTTCTCCAAGTTACAGGGCTGTTCATACAGGGGCACAGTCAGGATTTGGCCCCGGATCTTTTTCCAAAGCTGGGTCTTCCAGGAGTTTAAGATTCTTACCTCATCCGTGATTCTTGAACAACTGTCCCCAAAGCAGACAGTTAGAAATCACGGGCCATCTCTGCCACTTCCCCTAAACTTAGAGTCCTCTTCTGGGGCTCCTGCTCCCCTGAGGTTGCATTTGTCCTAGTATCCTGGGATACACAGCCTTGCTGTGTCCTCCTCCCTGTCCTGGGTTGGTCTCACCAACAAGAGTCACAGCAGACCTCTGCCCGCCACTCCTCTGTGCCCCCTGTTGGCAGCCTGCTGTTCATTGTGTATTTCTGGCTCCTTTGAGGAGCCAGCCGTGTGCTGACAATTTGACGAGCACAGGCGTGGACAGGGACCTGAGGGAACTCCACTGTCCCTCAAGATGGTGATGGCTATCCCTCTGGGAACAAGTCGGGGAAGCTTTGGGACAATGGGATTTTAAACAGGGCCTCTTGGTGCTTGGCTGTGTACGTTATAAGACGTAAATAGGTGTTCAGTGTGGGAAAGGTTCTTGTAAAGTGTCATAAACTTTAGGACTCAGCCAGTGTGGCGAGGGGAGGCAGCTTCTGGCAGACTTCCTGAGAAGCGTCCCTGCCAGTGTCCTCACACAGTGTAGTGATGGTGGCCACTGGGGCTGGTGAGCAATGCCAGAGGGACACCGTGAGGGTGATGAGCAGAGTGACCCACCGGAAGTCACTTTCTTGGATAATCACCTGTTGACCATTAGCCTCAGTTTCCTCATCTGTACAACAGGAAGGGGTCAGCCTGGAGACACTGCAGGGGCCTTCCCTCCACCTCTCACGTCCACAGTCGTCTCCTCCTCCCCTCAGTGCATGACTGCTAGTCAGGAATCCACTAGGACTGCCAACTTTTAAAAACAGAACAGGAGGTGCAGTCAGTGCCACTTTCTCCATTCGGGACCTGAGCCTCCTGGACGCCTGGGCCAGCCTGACTCAGTCAGCTCCATTCCCAGGAGCAGGAACATGTTCCTGACTCATCCTCCCACCCCTGCCCACCTGGGGCTCCTCCAGACCCTGTCTTGGCCTCCCTGGGAGCCCTGGTCAGGACCCCTGCTCTGGCCTTGAAACCCCTCCTCCCTGCCCATCCGATGCCTGAGGATGGGCCACCCCAACTTGCAGCCCCCAAACACCTTTTACTCGAGAGCCAGTGTGGTGTTTTGGTTAAGAACATGGACTCTGATGGACTACCTGGGGTCCAAACCAAGCTCAGGTGAGCCCTGTCTCCTCTCTGAGCCTCAGTTTCCTCATCCTGCCTAGCGGGTTCCGTCAGACTTGTTGAGTTCCTGGATGAAAAGCGACTGCCAGGTGGAGTTCAGTGTTTAGTGTCAGCTGTGACTGGAGACGGGGCCATCGGTGGTTCACACAAGCACCTTCCCCACTCCTCCCTCTCTCCTTCCTTGTTTTCCAGAACATCCTCAGATTGTTTGTGCTAAGTGCCCATAGGCAGGATTCCCATGCCTTTATCTTGTTCTAGGATGGCAGTTTGGTTTTGAATAATCAAATGGCTTCAGAAGGATTTCTGAGATTCCTTAGCTAAGCTGAGAAAGTGCTTTTGTAAACAGCGTGTCATGAGACTCCAGCAGTGTCCCAGCCACAGCCACCTTGCTGCCAGGCCCTGTGCTGCGAGACTTAAACACCAGCTTAACCTCATCAGAATCTCACAACATAGGTATTTTTATTATCCCACTATAGGGGCAAGAAAACAAGGCCCTGAAGGGTTATGTTGTGGCTCAGGGAGTGCAGCAGGGGACAGGCAGTGCCCAGGCATCCACCGGGTCTCTCTGACTCGGCAAGGGCCCAGGCTGCCCCACTGGGCCACACCTCTGGCCCTCACTGGTGAGAGTGACTGAGAGGCTCGGGAACATGCTAAGTGACGAGCGTCTACTACAGCCTGGTTGCCACTCCCCATAGAAAATATTTCCCCTGTGGGAGACACCAAGGCATTGGGGTCATGAGCAGGAGGGGCCCCGCCTGTCTTGCAGAGCCCACGGGTTGGCGTTAGCACAGAGCGTGGGAGGGGCCCAGGGCTGGGACCCTGCTCAGCATGTGTCTGCAAGTTCCCTTTTGGTCTTTTCAGCTTCCTCGCCTTGGTGACCAGGGCTCTGTCCTCAGCCCTCCTGACCCAGTGTATTAGTCCATTCGTGTTGCTTATAACAGAATACAAGGAACTGGGTGATTTATAAAGAAAATGAAATTTATTGCTTACAGTTTCTGAGGCTGGGAAGTCCAAAGTCCATGTGGTGGTGGTGACAGTGATTCAGAGATCTCACATTGCAAGATGGTGGAAGCAGAGAGAGCAGAGAGAAATAGAAAGACAGACTTTCTTCTTTTAAAGGCTTCAGAACCACACCGCTGACCACCATTATTAATCCATTCACTACTGCAGGGTCCTCCCATCCAATCACCTCTTCAAGGCTCCACCTTTCGATTACCATAATAGGACTTCCCACTCTCTTAACAGTCACAGTGGGGGCTCGGTTTCTTTTTTTTTTTTTCTAAAGAGATGACGGGTAAGGGGATCTTAACCCTTGACTTGGTGTTGTCAGCACCACACTCAGCCAGTGAGCGAACCGGCCATCCCTATATATAGGGATCCGAACCCTTGGCCTTGTTGTTATCAGCACCACACTCTCCCAAGTGAGCCACGGGCTGGCCCTGGGGGCTCAGTTTCTAATACATAAAACTTGGGAGACAATTCAAGCTTCAGGGAGTTTTGGGGGTACATAATTCAAACCACTACACCCAGTTTCACCTTTTTTTTTAAGATTGAGATGAAATTCACACAAGGTGAAATTAGCCTCTTTAATGTATACGATTCAGTAGCAGTTAGTACATTCACAGTGTTGTGATTCACCACCTCTATCTAGTTCCTAAACATTTTGTCACCCAAGAGAAAACGCTGTACCCACTCCCCATTTCCCCGCTCCCAGCCCCTGGCGACCACTGATCTGGTCTCTGTCTCTGGATTTGCCCATTTTGGACATTTCATGTAAATGGAATCATTCAGTATGTGACCTTTTGTGTCCACCGTGTTTCGCTCAGCATAATGTTTTCAAGGTTCATCCACATTGCAGCATGTATCAGGATTTCACTCCTCTTTGTGCTGAACAGCGTGCCATTGTGTGGCTGTGCCACAGTGCACTCACCCACACGTCCGTCCATGCACACTTGGTTGTTTTTGGCTATTGTGAAGAGTGCCGCAGTGATCGCTAGTGGACAAGTACCTGGTTGAGTCCTTGTTTTCAGCTCTCGGGTATATACCTAGGAGTGGAATTGCTGGGTCACATGGTGACTCTGTGTTTAACTTCTTGACCCAGCTCACTTTGATCTTTCGTGGATCAGCCACCCCTTCCGCTTTGGCCTCTGAGCCCACAACCCCAAGGACTCCAGTGTTTATTGAGCACCTGAGTGAGCCTATTTTGTCTGATTTAGAGGTGACAGGACACAGTCCCTGCCCTACAATTCAGGTATAGGACCTCCTCCCAGTCAGGCAGGTACTGTCCCCACCATATCAACGACTTCATTATTCCTCTTGGCAAGTTGGGGATGAAGGCCTCATTGGTCCCGTTTCTCTTTTCTTCTTTTTTTTTTTTTTTTTTGGCAGCTGGCCGGCACAGGGATTGAACCCTGGACCTTGGTGTTATCAGCACCGCACTCTGACCACCTGAGCTAACTGGCCGGCCCGGTCCTGTTTCTCAGATGAGTAAACTGACACACAGAGAAGCCAATTACCTTTCCTTGAGTCCACAGAGCTAGGAAGGGACTCAGTATTCAAATCTGAATCCCCCGGACTCCAGAATCCTTCCCAATGCAGCGTTCCACTTTCTTGGAGACCCTGGCCAGGGGCCAAGCTTGGGCACATGAAGACTTGTATGCCTGTCCCAGGCCAGCAGAAAACGAGCAGCATGGGGGGTCCAGGGCAAGGTGGGAGAACTGTGCACTGGGACCGCCCAACTGGCCCCGTTGAAGCTTTGCTCAGAGCCCAGCGTGGACACAGGAGCCAGGCAGGAGCAGCGCAGTGACCTCCGTGGAAAGCCCAAGTCACATGGGATGTGGGTTAATTTGGAAACACCACAGTTAGGCACTTGGGAAGGCAGATTGGCATGCCACGTCCCCTAGAACCCTCCGCCTCACGCCCTGGGGACTCTGCGGTGGTGGGAGTGTGTGGCGTTGCTGACCACAACACTCCTGCTGCCCACCTCTGCCTGCCTGTGTCGCAGCTGCTCACAACTGTCTCCTGCTGTTCCTGGTCTCTGCACTTTTACTTCTGCTGTGCCCACCTGGAGCCCCTCTCCTCCCACCCCTGCCCAAGGCCCTAAATCCTACCCCCTTCAAGGTTCGACTCAAGTGCTCTCTGCACCCTAATGTCTTCCTGGGTCCATGACAGACTCTCCGTCTCCTTCCTCCCTGTTAGAGAGTTGGGTTTTAGAGACTGAAAAACCTGGGTCCAAATCCAACCCTGTGCTTTTAAGCTGTGTGACCCTGGGCCAGCCCCTGACCCTGTGTGAGCTTCTGGTTCCCTGTGTATGAAATGCTGATATCAACAGCAACCGCCCAGCTTGTGATCAGTTCTGGAAAGGTGCCTGCCCGGCCCGTGGCAGTACTTGGACAGTGGTCGCCCTAGTGCCTACCATGGTGGGTCTGTCTTGCCTCCTGGCCTGAAGGATGCAGGGCCTGTGGCACCTCCCATGGGGGGTCTCTGTGCAGCATGGCATTGCCTTTGCCCACCGTCTGACTCCCCTGTGTGTGTCTGCAGCTGGACAAGATTGAGGGTGTGTTCGAGCGGCCGAGTGACGAGGTCATCCGGGAGCTCTCCCGCGCTCTGCGGCAGGCGCTGGGTGTGTCACTCTTCGGGATCGACATCATCATCAACAACCAGACTGGGCAGCATGCAGTTATTGACATCAACGCCTTCCCAGGTGAGCGACGGGACTGGGCACCACCTTTGCTGGTGGCTTTGCAGCCAGCCATCTGTGTGTAGACTGTGTCCTTGGGAGACAGGACAGGCAAGTCAGGTTGACCAGGACTCGAGAGCCAGCACCGTCCCTCATTGTGGGGCCTGGGGCAGGTGCAGCCCCACTGCTCCTCAGCCCTGTTTGCAAAGCTTACAGGGTGTGGCAAGGAGGGAATGGGGTCCAAGCACCCAGCTCAGGGTGAGGCCGGGCACAGGTGGGCCCGCAACATAGCTGTTCTTCCACCCTCTTATTGGCCAAATCAGCCTATCCTTTGGGTTCTTCAGATTTAAGGAGCTGAAAGGACTTTGAAGGTAATACAACCCACACAGTTTACGTATAGAGAAACTGAGGCCCCTAGAGAGGAAGAAACTGGCCAAGGTCACACAGCACACAGGTAGCAGGGCCAGAGACTCCCAGACACATGCTGCTCCTGCTGTCCTGAGCTGCAGCACTGGGGTCCCCACCCATAGAATCTGCTCCCTGCCAGGGCCCTCAGACTCTGCTGGCACAGAGCCAGGCTCTGCCATGTACCCCTCAGATCTCCCCTCAGCTAGGGGCTCTGTGGTGAGCCCTAACATGGGACATCAGCGTGGCAGGGACGATGGGAGTGGCACCACCACATTCACAGGCTGTGTGCTTCACCCGAAGACACTGCAGCTGAGTGTCTTGTCCACCCCCACACAGCAGGTTGGGGAAGAGCCAGGCTTTGTGGCACAGCCCCAGGACAGAACACGGGTGTCTCTGCCCTGAGATCTGTTTCCCTCCATTCTTTTCTTGGTCCTGGCCTTTATTAAGTACCTGCTGTGGAGGTGAAGCAAACTTCTCTGCCTGCTCAGTAGGGGTGAAAACACTCAGGAGGTGATTCCTACCCTCGGAGACTGTGCATGGCAGGTGGGGACTGTTTGGGGCATTGCAGGGTGAGCCCTTGTGCGTGGAGTGTGACCTCCGGGCTGTGCAGCTCACAGGCCCCACAGCTCATGGGCCCCAGTCACCAGCTGGGTGCTAGACATGTGTGTCCCCTCCACTCCTCAGAAAACCAGGGAAATTGAGGCCCAGAGGAGCGCCCATCTCCTTGTGTCATTCAGTTATCATTTAGCTGGGGCCTCGTGTCCCGGCTGGTGCAGACATGGGTACAGTGTGAGCACGGCCCCCAAGGCCCTGCCCTTGGAGTGCTCATGCCCCTGTCGGGAGGAGCAGAAGACAAAGGGGCAGGGGTGGCCTGGGGCTCCTCTGTGAGGTGGGGACACCAGAGCAGAGCCTGCCAAGAAGGGAAGGAGCCACCCAGTGAAGATGGAGCATTGGGTCCCAGGCCAGGAACCACAGAATGCTGTGGCTGGAACAGGTGCAGCTGTGGGGACTGGGAGGGGTGGCAGGACAGGTCAGAGAGCAGCCCGCATGTAGCAAGGTGAGAACTTTGGACCCTGCTCTGGGTGAGATGGAAGCAGCCGCCTGAGGTCTGTATTGTAAATAGAAGGTCAGACCTGTGGGGCAATCAATCATGTTTTTCTTTTTTTTAATTAAGATGACCGGTAAGGGGATCTCAACCCTTGGCTTGGTGTTGTCAGCACCACGCTCTCCCAAGTGAGCTAACCAGCCATCCCTATGTAGGATCCGAACCCGTAGCCTTGGTGTTATCAGCACCGCACTCTCCTGAACGAGCCACAGGCCAGCCCCTTCGATCATGTTTTTCTCCAGTCCCCCTAGGTGCAGTGCAGGCCTTGGGTGGAGCCGGGAGGTAGGGTTTTGATGAGCCAGTAGGAGGGAGCGGGGAACTGAGGGCTCATCAGGGGAGCGATCAAAATGATGAACCGAGGATCTAAACCACGAGGCTGTGGGGGCAGCTCAGTGAAAAGGCAGAGTCAGTGGCTGGAGAGTCAGGAGCGGGTAGAGGGCTGTTGGAGTGCAAGTTCTAGAAGGAAGGAGGAGATTGAGTTGGGGACAGTGAGAAGCTTCTCACCTGAGCCGTTGACCTCTCCCAGCGCAAACAGCTGCATGCGCTTCTGGCCAGGCGGCTTGCTACCCGAGGGTGGCCTGGGTGGTAGAAGAGGGACACAGCTGTGAGCCGGACTGGGGGCTTCTTCCAGGAGAGCCAAGGGAAGGACTGCCAAGGTGGGGCTAGGTGCTGAGGTGGGTCTGCGGCTGCCCGGAAGGATGAGGCTGAGCCTGATGGAGACTCGTGGGAGCCAGAGGCTGAGGGCGGCAGGGAGCATGTGGCCCTGGACCCTGGGCAAGGAGGAGCTCGTGTCCAGGAGATCCTGCGGCTCACCAGCTGTGCTGTAGAGCTCTCTGAGAGCCAAGCAGAGGGGCAGGCCCTGGCTCCTCCTCACCCATGGAGGCTACCTTGGAGCTGTGGGTGTTTCGCACGCTAGGCTCTGGGAAGTAATAAGGGCAGTAGCGGCACAGGTTGCTGGCCCCACCGTGGGCCACAGCTATACTGTGGCATCTCGTCCTGTCCTCCTGACAGCACGGTATGGAAGGGCCCACTGTGATCTCTGCTTGCTGATGACAGGCTGGGAGTTGAGTGACTTCTTCAAGGGCCACTATGTGATGGAGCCAGGATTGGGGCCCTGTCATCCAACTCCAAGCCTGTGCTCTTGACCTTGAGGCCCCTCACTCTCAGAATACCAGCTGTGTGTCCAAATCTAGGCTCTGCATTCAAATCCCAGTCTCAGGGTTCATCTCTATGTAATGGGGACATTTTCCACCCTCAGAGACAGAGAAGATGGCATTTGTACCATGCCTGGCATGGAGCTGGTGCCCTGCCCTGCTAGTCCATGCCTCAGTCCACTGCCCTAGGCCCCCCTGTGCATCCTCAGGCCTCTGAGGAGGTGGCTGCCTCTGCACAGCCCCATAAAGCACACCCCCAACCCGGGGCCTCCGGGCCTTGTCTGGGGACAATGGCAGAGTGGTTGCTGGGGAACAGCTTTCCATTCCCTGGCATTGGCCTTATGGTGCATTTTCAGCACCCCTCCCCCTCTGCCTCTCTATCCAGGTCTAGGGCTGAAATGTCTCAGTCCTGTGGTGGGGCACCCAGCACCACGTGGTGTTCAAGACACAGACAGGACCAGAGGGCCTGATGCAAATCCCAGCTCTGCCAATTGTGAGCATTGTGACATTGGGCCTCTCTGAGCCTGTGTCCTCATCTGTAAAATGTGGCTGCAAGGTTGCAGTGAGCGGGAGTGCAGAGCTTACAGTCCAGAGCCGGTGCTTCCTGCACACTGTGTGAGCTCCAGTGTGGACATCATCACCACCTTCATGGCCAAGGCTGGCAGCCATGCATCTTCATCTGTGAAATGGGGACAAAGGCTGCTGCGAAGATCAGGCGAGAGGACGTTGTGCGGTGTCTGCACAGAGTGCTGGTTTGGAAGCGCCATGTGCCAGCTGTCTCAGCCATTTTGTATCTTTACTGTGGGTTCCCGTGCCTCCTCCTCTCAGCCTCAGGCTTCCTCAAAACCACAGCAGTTGTTTGTTGAATAAATAACGGTGTGGACAAGTGCAGCTCCCCCACCTGGCCTGCGAGAAAAGCTCTTCACAGAGCTCTTCTCTGAGCGGTAACATGCGGTGTCTGTGTCCCAACCTTCACTCCCACTTCGGCCTGTGCCGCTGGCTGTGACTAGCATCCCAGAGGATGTGCTAGGGTTTCCATATCCTCTCGGCACTAGGCCCAGCATCGAGGATGGTGGTCACAGCCATGGTGGCAGTGGGCAGTGCCTGCAGTCCCCTCCCAAAGCTGGCATACCATGATTCCTTTTCGGGACACACCTCCTGCCCTGCTCGTTGTTCTTGGAGCCATGTGCCGACTCCTGTGCCTCCAAATTGGTTCAGGCAGGCAGGAGGCACCCAGCCTGTGTGGAAGCTCTTTTGAAGCAGTTCGTTGGGACTCAGCAAAATCCTCACCCTAGATCTGAAACCTGCTTGGTAGCTTCAAGAACTGCTGACATTCGCATCTGTGCTGGGAAATGTCTGCCTCCAGCAGGCACCAGCGATTGGTATTCTAGAGACAAGACCCCTCTTCATTCAGGGGAGGGAGTGTCACTGTGCAGTGGAGCCTGTCTCAGGTCTTGGCTTTGATGCAGATGCCCAGAGTCTGTCCCATGGCCTCGATCTATGGAGCATGGGGCACCGAGAGCCTCCCTGCAGGTACTTCAGGGTGAGAAGGAAACAGACTCAATTTCATGGCAGCTGCTATGGGTCAGGCACTGCCATGTGCCAGCCCTCGCTGGTTGTGCCCACAGTCGCCTCCCCCAGAGGGAATCATCATCTTGGTTTACAGACGAGGAGGCTGAGGCTCAGGACAGGAGCAGTGGCCAGGACTCAGGCCCATGACCAGACCAGGCCAGGCCCCATGGGGTCAAAGGGCATTTATTATGCAGTGTGTGCTGGCATCATACCATGCCAGGTGGGTGATTACATGAGGTGGTGGAGCTGTGCCCAAACGGGATAGGGTCACAGGGTGTGTGTCATCAGCTGCAGCTGCTCACTGGGGACATCCAAAGATCCAGGACCAGCCCATGGGACCACACACAGTGGTTTTGAGTCCAGGCTGTGTGACTGCCCTCAGCCCACGACTTCTGCTGGCCTTGGTTTTCTCTGTAGATGGGGGCTTGAGCACACCCCCTCACTCTGGGGGCCTGCTAGTTCCCTCCTCCTCCCTCCCATCACCCCCTGGCTAACACCCCGTGCTGTCTCTCTCCCACCCCAGGCTATGAGGGCGTGAGTGAGTTCTTCACAGACCTGCTGAACCACATCGCTACCGCCCTGCAGGGCCAGAGCACAGCCATGGCAGGCGCGGGGGACATGGCCCCGCTGAGGCACAGCAAGCTCCTGGCAGAGCCGGCGGGCAGCCTGGCGGGTGAGCGGACGTGCAGTGCCAGTCCTGGCTGCTGCAGCAGCATGATGGGCCAGGACGCGCCCTGGAAGGCGGAGGCCGACGCAGGCGGCACTGCTAAGCTGCCGCACCAGAGACTTGGCTGCACCGCTGGTGTGTCGCCCAGCTTCCAGCAGCACTGTGTGGCCTCCCTGGCCACCAAGGCCTCCTCCCAGTAGCCACAGAGCCCAGGACCCAGAGGGGCGGCACAGAGCGCGGAGCACACCCACTGGGCAAGCAGCTCCCACGGTGGCACAACTACTAAGAATTCCCGATGATCTGATTCTTTCTTTTGTTAATTTTTAACCTGATTTTCTGATGTCGTGATCTAAAGGAAGGGTGGGGGAAGGTGCAAAAGAACACCAGGTGGTCTGGCCTTGCAGAAAAGGGCCAGCCCACCAGCTCCTGCAGTGCAGATCTCCTCACTGAGCTCACACACTGCTGTGTTTTCAACACTAGGTCTGAATGTGGGTGCGTGCGTGTGCACGTGTGTGGTTGCCATGCACGTGTGTGCACATCCATGCCTGCTCGTCTCCATGGCCGCTGTGGACCAGGCCTCTAGGCCTCTGGGCCTCTGGCGGGAGGCCCGCCCCTGGCCAGGCTGGACAGCGAGTGAATGGACGGTTCCCCTCCTCCTCTCCAAGCCCCCCACGACCGGGCCTGACCCTTCCCGTTTCCCCATGCTGGTCTTCTCAGAGGCTCTGTCAGGAGCGTGGCCTGATGCCCTGCTCCTACTAGGCGTGAAGCTAGCCCCTCCCTCCCAGAAGCCAGAGGAGGTGATGGGCCCCTTGGGGGTTCCATGCTGGGGGTCTGGGCTGTGATCCCGCTGCTCTCCGCTGACAGAAGTAAAAGGAAGCTTCGAGGGCAGAGGCCAAGACCTTGGTCGGCTGCCACTCTTCACACCCCCCTCTTGCAGTCCACCAGGCCCCTCCACACGTGTCCCATTGAGCCCTGCATTGGGGCCTCCTTCCCCCGACCCAGCACTGCCACTCCCTGGAGCCGAGAAAGGAGTTGCCTGGCTGGGAGCCCCACCTGTGCCAAGGATTTGTGCTGTGACTTTGGACAAATCATTCCAAGAGTTTTCAGCCCTCTGTCTCCTTGTCTCTAGTGGGCAGTGAAGACCAGAGAACCCTGAAGGGCTGGCTTAATGCTCAAACCCCTGGGGCAGCCTGCTTCTCTGTGAAGCTTCCCAGATGAGGACAGGTGGGGGGCCTCCGCATGGTTGCCCATACGGTTCACACCTGCTGGGTCCCTCCTTACCCAACAGGCCCAATCCACCTCTCCTGTGTTTAGGGATAGCCCCAAGCACTAAGCCAGCCAGGTGCAAGGGAGCAGTCCCCTCCACCCCCCACCTTAGAATCACCCCCATCACGGCAGCAGGCAGACCAGGGCTGATCCCGAGGCCTAGGCAGGCCAGCAGCCCCTCCACAAAGGGAGGGGGCAAGTAAGGAACTTTCTCAGTCCCCAGAAGAGGTGGGACACTGGGCAAGACACATAGGCCTCCCTGAGTATGATTTTGTCTTAAGATATCAGTTCACTTTGAAAAAGGCTTCTGGGTGGTCCTCTTGTCCGGTGAGATAGGACACTGGAGAGAGTGCAGAGCAACCCAAGAGGAGCCGCCCCAAGCAGAGCGCTCAGGATACGTGCAGCCTGGCTGAGCAGGGGCGCCCCCTTCAGGAAAGGAGGAGCTGGGCCCGCGTGAGGGGCAGGAGTGTCGGAACTGCCCAGCTTTTTTGGAAACTGAGGGCCCGGTGACTAACTGCGTTTACAGGACTTGAGTGTTGAACCCTGATTAATGTCTGTATGTCACCTTTCCTAGTTCTAACCCTGAGCCCCAGGGAAGCAGGAAAGTGTGGCCGGCCTCCTGCACTGCTTTGTCTCCAAAATAAACTACTGAAATCAAACTGCGCTTCATGCGTGTTTATAAGATGTTGCTCGAGTTTGTCATTCTCCCAGTCTTTAAAGAAAAGACATTTAACAATGCAGCTTTACCTTTTTGAAATAAAGTTCCAATCCTCGGCTGCCCCAAGAACAATGGGGTGTGCTGTGTGACCCCTGCTGTATCATGTTCCTGTAGAAACAATGTGCCACCTTTCTAGAGTGACACATGTTAGCATCCAGGGCCCAGATCTCAGGTGATCGCCTTTTGGTGATGTGGCATTTTCCACAGACCCCATGCAGTTGCTGAGCAGAACAGGTGCACTTTGCAGGAGTGGAAATCGAGGGGCGGGGTGTGCTTCAGAAGGCTTGGGGGCCACGACGTGGTGAGAAAGCACAGCCCGCACCCCGGGCCGTCCAGGCTGGCGAATGCTGTCCAGCAACTGCAGACCACATCGACATGCAGAGGGACTGGGGACGGAGGTGAGGCACCAGTGCCTGTGGGAGTGGGCCTCAGTAGCAAGGATGAGAGAACCCTGTTCTCTAAATGTCCCCTGGGTGCACACTGACATTTTTTTGGTTCCAGGACACAGCCCATAGAGTTGGTCTCTTCTTGGGCCTCCTTGTCCCTGGCCTTGGGGTTTTGGCATCAGGGAAGGACAGACATGCTGGAACAAGCTTTGTCTCAGCACCCACAGTTGGCCCTGCTAGCACCACTGGGGACTTGGGACTCTCCCAAGCTTCTGTCTCCAAGTTGGTCAGCACATCAGCTCTGGCCCTGCAGCTTCTGTCTTGGTGGTGGTCAGTGGACAGAGCTATTGCAGGGCTCCAGGAGCAAATGGCAGGGCTAGATTTTGGCTGAGGCCTCGGGTAGTCTCAGAGGGTCAGCTGCATGGTCTGCATTGGGTCCCCTGGGGATGGAGGCCTTGGATCAAGTTCTGCTTGAGGATGCTCTGATTATATAAAGATGTGATTCCACAAACATTACACCCCAATCGAGTGCCAGCTGCTGGCTGGCTGTTCTCTCCAAGAGAGCCGAGGGGAGTCTATCCTGGAGCAGGGTGTTCGCCACAGTGTCACAGGAAGGTCTGGGTTTGCAGCATATGGTGGATGGTTGGGCTTGTAGCTGTAGAGCATCGCCTGCGGGAGTCAGACCCAGCGAAGCCCCAAGGAGTTACATGGGGCTTCCTGTGCGCAGGCCTGCCTGTGTCTTTAATCCTGTCAGTGAGGGAGGAAACAACCTTGAACCAGTATTCCTCTCTCTACCCAGAGGACTGCCAAGCGGGCTTTAGAGAAGGTTAAAAGACCCTAGTAGGAAGCTGTCTGGTTTCCAGGCCACCAGAGAAGAGCAGCTGTTTGCCAGCCACTCTGAGGCCAAGGGAGACTGTGTGTCCTCTGTCCTTCCAGCCTGGAAGCCTGGTCTTTGGCTCTTGGGCATTCACTTTGGCCGCTGGCCACAGAGCAATTGAATGGATTTCCTGAAGTCCCTGGGGTTTGTGTGTGCCCTCTCTCCTGTCTCCTAGAAACTGGTCATCCACCCAGTGGGATCCCAGGCAGCTCCCCTCCCTCCTGTACCATAGCCATGGGCCCCTGTCAAATCCAGAGCCCTTGAGCTGGCTGCTGGCTGTCCAAAGGAACGGGGCCTTCCAGCACAGGCTGCTGTGAGACAGGAGAGCAGCGGTCCTTGGCCAAGGCTCTGGGCCTCTGCCTCCTCGGGTCAGCCTGGCCATGCCCTGGTGCCGCAACCACCTGCCCTGCACAAGCCCCAGCCTGACTGAGGTGATGTGGCCAGGGTTTCTCCTGTGTATCCTGCCCACATGATAATGGGCTTATGCCTCTGTCCCTTCTCTCTGCATAGCCATTGCCACCATGGTCTTGGAGTGACCCTCCCCACACTTCAGAGGAGAGCTGGCTGGCACGACAGCTTGGGCTTCTGCTGGTTGGATCCTCCTCTTTTGGTTCTGACCAGCAGGATCTCCCCTAACCCCAGACCACCCCGGGCCTTCCAGAGTCATCTGTGCCCTGGTGGCTTGGAGGGACTGTCCCCTCCTATAGCCTGGCTGGTCCCTTCCTCCAGGGCCGTGTGTGGAATCGCATCTCTCTGAAACTCACGCTTGCAAAGGGATTTCACCAGGACTTTGCTGTTAGGGCTAACACCTGTCCTTTGTGACAAATGCTGTTTGCTTCAACCCTGTTCATAAGCCACTTTACCAGCATCGCGAGCTGGCTTGTACTTCATTTGTGTACATACATGTATATGTATATATATGAAGACACATACTAGGTATAAAATCACAGCTTCTGTCCATTGGCTCTTTTGATTTGGTTGCCTGGTTGCTCCTGTGATAAGGATGACGCAGGTGGCTCATCTTTGGGATTGGTTATTTCAGTGACAAGGTGTCCCCAGGTTCTCTTTATCTGCTAACAAATCTTGGTAGTGGCTGTTTTGATTTGTGATGGTCTAGTGGAATATGGTTAGTGTTGTGTTATTTCTATAATTGTCGGGGGTGGAGTGTAAACCTCTCTTTGAAACATGAAGAAATAAACACCTTACAGCTCCAGCCTTGGAGGGGGTCCCTCTGGGAGCGTAGACGTTGGCAGCAATGGGCAGCCTGGCTCGTAGAAGAGGCCTAGACTTGCCGAGACCTCTCAGAAGACTCGTATCATGGCAGTCGTGGTTTTCTGGCCCAGGCTGTTGGGGCCCCTCCAATACTCAACCCCAATCTGGTAAGGAGATAATAAGTATTATCCCCATTTTACAGATGAGAAAACAGGCTCTGAGAGGGTAGGAAATGCCTGCCCAAGCTCTCCAGCTAGTTAATGGCAAGCCTGGGGATTCCAACTCCAGTCTGAGGTCAAAACCCAAGTCCTTGCCACTGAAACTTGCCTGCTCAGACCCACCAGACAGAGCCTGGACCCTTGGGAACTTGGTTCCCAAATCCCAACTGGCACTCTGGACTTGGCCCAGCCCTCCCCGACCCACCCCCTCACTACCACTGCCGAGAAGAATCACCCTCACCAGCTTGCTTTTTTTTGAGGTACACAGGCCAAGGACGTTTGACCCAGAGCTGCCACCTGGAGAGGTGAAGCGCCTGGCCAGGGCTGACCAGCTGGTCTAGCAGAGCCAGGATCAAGCTCTGTCTCCTCTTGGCCTGCAGGGAGCAGGCAGACGTGAGCTTTTGCTCACTTCTGCTGAGCCTACATTTGTCCCTGTAGTCTGCTTGGCTGTTGAAGGGTCCAGCTTTCCCCACTGGGTGAGGGCTTCTTAAAGCCAGGGCTTGTCCTGGCCATCTCTGACTGCCCAGTCCTACCAAATGCAAAGCAGCTATTCACAAGAATTTAATGAATGACTGAATGATTGGCCGTTATTCAGCTGGTACACACAGGTCCATTGCACCAGCTTGGGTCATCCTGATTGCATAATCCTGCATAGTCCCCATGCTTAAGTGTTTCAAGCACCACCCCTGCCTGTGACTTTGAGTCATTTTATCTTCTCAGCCTCAGTTTCCTCATTCCCCAAGTTGGGACTAAGACTTTCCGTGCTCTAGTGAACCATTAAATGCATAGGAACTTCAGATGCCCCACAATTCTACACATGTAACAGGCCAGAGGTTATGGCAGGGGAGAATAAGATTTATGCCAACGGGGGCCTGCAGCTCAGAGGCCCAAGTCAGGAAATCTAAAGCTGGTCTGATACCTGTGTCCTATGCCAGCACTATCCTGGGCTGTCAGGGCCTCTACCCAGCACCACAAGAGATTAGAGGACATGGTCCATCAGTGAAGGGTGATCTGGGCTCAGAAAGCAGAGGCTGTGTCCGAACACGGCCCCACCTCTACGTGGCCCAGCTTGTGTAGCTGGGAGGCACGGGAGAGGAAGGAACAGTGCATGTTACTTAACCCCCGCACACACCTTCTGAAGCAGCTCAGCACCCCCATTTTACAGATGAGGAAACTGAGGCTCAGAGGCCCAAAGTCACTTTCCCAAGATCCCACAGCTAGGAATTGGCCCAGAACGGAGTCACCCCAGGTGGACCGAACCTCCTCCTGTCCATTTTCTCAAATCCAATGCATCCCACCCCACTCTGAGTTTAGAGGGGAAAAAATTCAAGGAAAGCGGAAAGAGCTCAGGACAGATTTATTTTTCCTTAGATAAATTTTATACAGAGTATATGACAGGAGTTCTCAGCTTTCACCAAAAGGTCAGAAGTTATTGCAGTTGTGCCCAGTGGATATGACGGTGGAAAGGAAACTTCTAGAAAGCCACCCATGTTCAGAGAAGGAATAATCAATGTTTAAAGTCATGGGGGCCCGTCCTGCAGAGAGGTATTCCAGGACAGGGCTCGAGAGCAGGAGGAAAGGAACATGGGGGCAACAGGGGAGCTGGGCTTGGGTGGTCTGGAGGCCACCTCCCTACCAGAAGCAGCGTCCGGGCCGTCTGGCCAGGACCTGCAAAGGGGACAACAGTGCCAGGACCACAGAAGGCCTCGGGGCCCTGGCCGGCGCTGCCAGCCGGTGCCTCAGCCCCGTTGCAGCGCCTGCAGCTGGTGGGCCACCTTCTCCAGCTCCGCCTCGATGGCTGACAGGCTCTCCAGCTCCTGGTCCTAGAAGAGAACTTCAAGGGTCACTCGGGCTGGCCAAGAGAGCCTGGGACCCAGTCTGTGCCAGCAGCATGGAGGGTGCAGTCAGTCAGGCTGGCTGGGCTACTGGTTAGCTGTGTGGCCTCGGACAGGTGGCTTTGCCTCTTTGAGCCTCAGGGGCCTCGTCCGCACCATGGGGACAATGATACTACCAAGCTGGCTGCTCCAAGATTATTACGCACAACAGGTGGGTGAAGCAGGGGGTCCTGATCCCACACTGCCCCTGGGGGCCTCTTATCTAGGCTCCACTTTCTCCTAAATGGTTCCAGATGGGGCAGGGGGTGGAGGGGGTTGTCCCTTCTTTCGGGCAGGGCTTGGAAAACCCAAGCTTCTAGTGCCCCCGAGAACCCCTTCCCTTGGCCCAGACCATGGGTGGTGGCTCCCAGGGTGAGGCCAGGCCTGGATTTCTGGGTTTGTTTTCCATAGCCTTCCTACTCAAGGGGACTGTGGGGACTGTGGCCTGGGCTAGATGCTATGAGAGCTGCCCCACATCGACCTACCTAGGCTGGGCCTTGATGCTTGGTCCTGTTTGTGAGGGGACCCCAAGCTTGGACTGCCAGGGTGGTTCAGGGAAGCAGGGGTCCCTCTGAGCCCTCACTGTGCCTCAGTCTCCCAAAGCTTCCAGATCCCTGGGATCTTGGACACCCACGAGCACATACCCTCAGGCTCAGAGCAGGAGCTCAGGGAAGGCCACCTCCCTGGCCTTGACCTGGGAGGGGTCGTCTTCCTGCAGTACCTGCCAGATTTGAGGCTGCTGAGGGCACCCTGGCCCTAGGGCCACACTTAGAGACCCACTTGGGGCCCAGTTGAAACACACTGATGAAGGTTGCCACGGAAATAGGAGCCCTGGCGCCTTCCGTGTTGGAGTAGCCCTGGGGCATGAGTTTTGCAATGCTCGGGTTTCTAAGAAGACCCTTGGGCTGGGTGGAGGAGGCCCCCAACCCACTCTGTTCACAGGACTCTGGGTCCCCACTTCTCTGCCCTGCAGTCCAGGGCTCCCTGGGCTCGTGGAGGTGGCAAGTGTCTCTGGCATCTCATTCTCTCCTGCTGCTGCAGGTGGGAAAGAGGATGCTCACAAGTGCCTGCCTAGTCCTGGGTCCACAAGCTGGGAGTGAGGGATAAGCTGCTGTTTCCTGTAGCCCCTTCCCCTCAGTCTCCTGGGGACAGGCACAGAAGCCATCTCCTGGCTGCAGCTGCCAAGAAAACCCCAGTCCCAGGCCCAGAGAGGTCAGGGGCCCAAAAAAGGGCCACTTCCTCTTTGGGTGGGCAAAGAAGAACCTTGGAGTAAGGGTCTTGGACAGGTCCCAGCCCCCTGTAGGGCTCCAATTCCCACCTGAGTACTAAGGCTTGAACCAGGCACCCCAGGGTCTCCTCTAGCTTCAAGGTGGTGTCGCCTGCTTGCCACAGAGCCCAGCTCCACCCAACCCTCTGCGGGGCTCCATCCCTACTCCCTGTTCAGTTTCCCAAGCAGCCCTGGGCATGGCCAGGCTTTCAAAGCTCGTGCATGTTCTAATCACGATAATGAGATGAGCAGAAAGGACTCTTTATCCCCGTTTCACAAATGGGGGAACCAGTGAGGCTCAGAGAAGGGGCATGATCTGCCCAAGGTCACACAGCTAGGAGGAGGCAGGGCCCAGGTCTTCTGGCACATGTGGGTGTCTCTCCCACCCATTCCCACAGGCCCCAAGGGCCAGCGTGGGCTGGACCTGGGAAGAGGGTGTGTCTGGGCTTGCCTGGAGGCCAAGAGAAGACAGGGCCAGACCAACCACACGGTCTTCCCAGTGCATGACCCATCCCTGGTGTCCCCTGTCTCTGTGCTCTCCCAGCTCCTGGGGGTACTGGCCCTGGGCCTGGATCCCCCAGGCAGCAAAGGGCCCTCCCAGGCTGGTTCCAAGCCCTCTGCACCCAAGCACCAAGCTGCACTCATCACTCGCATGCCTGCTTGCAAACCCACAGAGGCTCCCTGTTGCCTTCAGGACGGACGGATTCCCTGCCCAGCACCTGTCCAGCCGCCACATGCTGATCCCAACTCCTCCTTGGCTGCCTGTCCAGCTGGCCTTACTGGGCGCCTGCTGTGAGCCGGGCGCTTTCTCCTGCCCAAGAGGCTCCCTGTTGCCTTCAGGACGGACGGATTCCCTGCCCAGCACCTGTCCAGCCGCCACATGCTGATCCCAACTCCTCCTTGGCTGCCTGTCCAGCTGGCCTTACTGGGCGCCTGCTGTGAGCCGGGCGCTTTCTCCTGCCCAAGAGTCCCAGGCTGCAAGGGGCCGCTCGGCGGGCCCTGGGGCCGGCTCCTGCCCATACCAACCTCAGGTCTGCGGTTGGCGCTGCCCTCCTCGTCCTTCTTCTCCTCGGGGTAGCGGCGGACCTGGAGCGGCAGGGCTGCCCCGACGCTGTCCTCCTGGGAGGACGGCCTCCAGCCTCGTCGCCACTGCGGCCCAGGGCCCCTGGAGCCGTCAGCCCGGGCCCGGAGGGAGAGCTTCATGGAGCGGTCAGGATCGTCCTCGTCCTCGTCCTCCTCCTCCAGCCGCTTCTCGGCCGTCAGCTCCTTGGCCAGCTGGTCCATCTTGCTCCACCGCTTGGCGTCCTCCCACTCCTTGGAGAGTTGCTCCTCCTCGTCCTCCTCCTGCTCCTGATCCCTGCTCTTCCCGCCCCGGAAGAGACCTGGAGGGGCCCCCTCCATCTCCTCCTCCTCCTCCTGCTCCTCCTCCTCCTGCTCCTGCTCCTCCTCCTCCTTCTCCAGCTCCTCCTG
>NW_007726279.1:383674-393458 GCF_000696425.1 Galeopterus variegatus | reverse complement strand
CTCCTGCTCCTGCTCCTCCTGCTCCTGCTCCTCCTGCTCCTGCTCCTCCTGCTCCTGCTCCTCCTGCTCCTGCTCCTCCTGCTCCTGCTCCTCCTGCTCCTGCTCCTCCTGCTCCTGCTCCTCCTGCTCCTGCTCCTCCTGCTCCTGCTCCTCCTGCTCCTGCTCCTGCAGGGACCGCTCCTCCTCCTCCTGCTCCTGCTCCTCCTGCTCCTGCTCCTCCTGCTCCTGCTCCTCCTGCTCCTGTTCTCCCTTCCCCTCAGGGGGCTGAGCCTCCTCAGCCTCAGCCCTGGTCTTCCCGGCTCCATCCATGGCCACTGCCTCGGACCGACCTGGAGCAGGTGGTGGACAAGAGCAGGAGAATGAGGGAGGGGCCGGGGTGCTACCCGGTCTCTGCCTCTCCCAGGGGCCTTTCAGGGCCCAGCCCAGCCTGTCCACAGTGATTCCACTTGGAAGGAAAAGCCATCTTGGTGCCATGCTCTACAAACCCTCTCAAAGCTCCAAGGGACAGGTCAGCTGGAGTGCGCCTCTTCCACCCCCCTCACCCCAGAAGCCCTAGACCCCGCATGGGTCACTTGGCTAGGGAGCAAGGGAAGACCCTGATAAGGCCCAGTTGAGGTGTCAGGGTCTCTCCTAAACCCCAGCGGAAGCTGATGCTGTCCCCAGATCAGCCTGCTCCCACTTGTCAGGCCATCTCCCTGTTCCCCAAACTTGCCACCTGCAAAGCCCCTCTTCACTCCTGGCTTAGTGGGGAGGTCTATGTGCAACAGCAGGAGATGCATCGTTTTGGAATCAGACAAGCCTGGGTTGGAACCTCAGCTTTTACTACAAATTAGCTGTGTGAGCTTGGGCAAATTACTTACCCTCTCTGAGCCTCAGTTGCCCATCCAGAGAATGGAGATAGTACCTACCTTTCAGGGTTGTTATGAAGGTGGAATGAGATTATGGATGGGGTTCCCTCCTGCCCAACCCCCTCTCCCAGACACGTTTGCTGAGGTCTTTGCATCATACGTACTCTTGCCTTTCCGGATCTCCTTGTAGCCGAGGCTCAGGTGGGGGTTAAATGTTGCAGCAGGACTTTCTTCCTTAGGGCCAGCGTTCTCTCCAGCCTCTGCCTCCTCCTCCTCCTCCTCCTCCTCCTCCTCCTCCTCTCGCTTTGCCTGATGCCCTTGCTCTGCGCTCAGGCCCATCTCTGTGTCCACCAGACCCTGTGAAGAGTCATCACTGTCCTCCTCGGCCTGTGAGCCTGGGTGTTGAGGGCTGGGGAGGCTGGCTGAGGGGTGGGTGTTGACGGCCTCCTCCTCCCCAGGGGCCTGGCTTTCCCCCTCAATCGTAGACTCCTGGCTGGACTCTGGGAAGGCCTGGGGCTCTGCTTCTTCTGTGACTTCACCACTCTTCTCTGCCTCTTCAGAATCTCCTCTTTTCTCCACAGTGTCCTCGGAGGATGGCTCTTCTGCCACCTCTGCAGAAACGACAGAGCAAAGTCAGGCCCTGAGGACCAGGCCACATGTGGGGTCTCCCCAGAGGCCAACTCAGATCTTTGTCATTGTATCTCCTGGCTTCCAGCAAGCCCAGCCCAAGACAACAATTAGGGTTCCCCTCCATGTCCCAGCTTGATCTGAGCACTAGATTGTGTTTCTTTTCATTCTGCCTCTTAAAACAGGATGTGATTTAAAAACAAAAAAAAGAAAGAAAATCCAAATGGACCTTAAAAATGACCCCAGAAGATAGAGCCCTGAACTGATAATTAGGACGTCAGCTGAACTGCTGTGTGATCTCGGGCAAGTCGCTTAACCTCTCTGTGGAAGAAGCACCATTACTGCAGCTTCATTCTCCCCTCCCTGTGGGGCTTCTGCAAAAGTGCTGGGTTCCTCCATATTTGTGGGGTTTCATTAAAAAGCATTTTCTTGTGATTGCCTTGAAGACAGCCTTTTAACTAGTAAAAACCCCTTCCATCACTAGAATGATTACTGTTGAGCAAAGCACTACCAAGTACATCCCACCATTTGAGCTTCACCAGGACTCGAGGTGAAAAGTGCCCCCACGCCCATTTCACAGAAACTCAAACTGATCTGCAGAAAAGTGAGGTGATCTGCCCATGCTCATGCAGTCTGCAAGCTCCAGCCTAGAACCCAAGCCTCTAAATGTCAAGTTCAGGGTCTCTTTGCTGACACATGGCTGCCTCCCCCATTAACGTTTCCAGGCACAGGTGCACGTGCACACGCTATACTATCCCCCCTCTGGCAACCCATAGCCAGCATCCATAATCAAACTGGTTCCCAGAGAGCCAGGATGCGGGAGTCCATGCAGCACCCCAAGCAGCCACTAGGGTGACAGCACCAGCCTCGGCCACACCTGCAGGCTTCCCCTCTCAGCCCCAGATGGAAGACCACTGGGATCCCAGCTCCCAGAAAGTGGCCTTATCCACCCACCTGGATACGAAAAGAGCAGGTGCTGCAGGAGCGGTTTGTGGCTCTTCCCAGGTGGGGAGGAAGGGTGACAGGGCATCACATTGACCTAAGCCATGATCCCTTGATCCCTAAGAGCTCTTTGGTTTCATGAAAGATGATCCAGTTTCATTCAGTGTTTCAGACCTACCTCTCTGGATCCTCCTGCAACTTGGCTATTCTAAGGCACCACCAAACCCCAGGGGGGCAGGTACTGGGGGTGAGGCTGTGCTGTAGTGGTCACTGGGTAGACCCAGTGCCAGGCCAGCAACTTCCTGCCTCTGTAGGGGGCAGACAGAACTGATTGAGGGGTTTAGAGTGAAAGAGACTCAGATTCATATCCCCAGTCATGCTGCTCACCTTGGGCAAGGGATTTAATCTCTCTGGGCCTCAGTCTCCCCATTTGTAAAGGGAAGGAAATAGTAGCTACTTTACAGGGCTTAAAGGAGGGGCTCCTGACTCTTAGGAACCCTCGGTCCACTATAACTACTTTCTCATCCCTCTCCCACCTCTGGCCAGACTGGCTGGTGCTGACCTTTCAGCTTGGCCTGGCTGCTCTGGTTCTCAAGAACCTCTGAGAGTTCATCCTCAAAACTACTGTGTTTCTTCTGCTGATATGTCCTCTCCTTGGCACCTGGCATATGAAAAGGAGGAAAAAAGTCTCATTCAGTCCAGCCCTGTAGTATTTGTCTATGACAGTGAAGGCCTCCATTTCCCCATCTGTAAATTGGGCACATCATGTTCTGGGCCTGCCCGATGAGGAATCAGGAGCTTGGGCAGGGGTCAAGGGTTGCCTCCCCCATCCCCTCTCAGCTGGGGCCTATCTGGTGGCTATACCACCTCTCCAGACTCAGTTTCTCACCTGAGAAACAAGAGCAAGCCCTGCCTGCTGCCTCACTGAGCAATAAAGGCTCCAATGGAACAGAGGGTCCCACTGGCAGAGTGGGGAGTAATTGACCCCTCAGGACCTGGTTGGTAGCTCAGGGGACTGTGTAGCAGGAGGTAATAGTGACTGCTTGTCCCTTCAAGGAGGCTCTTGATTCAGTCAACCTTTGCTGCCCTTGAGCCCTGTAAGTCCAGGCCCTGGGGTGCAGGTCAACACCTGTGCCTGCATCTCAGCCCAGGGCTGGGACCTGCTGCCGTGACCTAGATACCCCTCTCCTTGCTCACCCCCAGCTGTTGCCACCTCTTTTATTGACCCCATACCTGTGCCTACTTCCTGCTGCTGGCCCCTCAGCCAGGCCAGCTCTGCAGCTGGGGATGATATTTTCCCCTTGAGGGGAACTTCTGGAGGAGGCTATGGGAACAGGCCCGGCTCTAGCTCAGACGATGTGGGTTCCAACGCTCTCCTGGTTATTTCCTAGCTGTGTGACCTGGGACAACTTGGGCTTTCCAAGATTTGGTTGCTCATCTATAAAATAGGGCTGGTATGGGAGCCCAGGAGGGAGTGGATGGATGGATGGATGGATGGACAAAGATATACCTAGTACTCTTTAATAGAAAAGGATAATACATATCTACATTGGATACTGTTTATATTGGATACACACACGTGTGTGTATGTGTGTACACAGATGTTTCAGGACACATTCCCCTATAGCAGTCTCTGCTGACATTATATTTAATATTTAAGTGTAATAAGTTAGTCATTCAATATTTCATTTAAAAATGATCATATTATGATAAGATACTTAATGCATAGTGAAAAAACACAAACCCAGGGTTGATGATGATGATTAATAATATAGGTAATAATAGCCACAGCTCTGCCCTACTACATGCCAGGCACTCATTCATCCTCCCAGTGACCACATGAGGTAGTGTCTGCCACCCAGGCCACCTAGCGAGCGAGAGAAAGAATGGCCTGTTGACTTCGGAAGGGTCACGGGTATCCTACTACTGTGATTATTTTACTTGCTCTTCCCTAAATCTCTCTCCATTCTCACACATGGCCTGGTCTTCCCCACGGGCCTCAGAGTGGGGTCTTCTTGGAACTAGAGAAGCCTTCATACCCACACCCCACCCAAGACACAATCCCGGCCTGAGGACGGGCCCTGACCTCATTTGGAAGCAGATGCTAAAGAGCCCATTCTCCGGGAGAGGCACAAGGGCCAGTGGTCCTGTCCCCATATACCCGGCCACCTCCCCCAAGGAGTCAGCCAGGGGCAGATGTAGCACCAGAACCCGGGTTTTCCAATTTTCCAGGGCAGGGATGTGCTGTACCTCAAGCCTGGATGGAGCTGGGGGCTGGGCAGGACAGCAGCCTAACCCTCCATCCCAGTATCCTTGTCTAGGCTCTGCTTGAATACCGTCAGGGACGAGGAGCTCACTACCTCATAAAGGCACTTCATTCCCAACAGCATAAGTAGATTTTCTTAATCTCTTGGAAAAAGATATGCCTCACTCTCAAGCATATTGAAAGTCTGGTCTGTGTTTGGGGGTAGGCAAGACCCAAGGAAAAAGGGCATTTCCTCTTTCTCTACAATCAGTTTACTTTTTGGCTTACAGAGGAAAGGAATCTTCTGCAGATTCTAGTCTTGAAAGTGCTCTCCCTGAAAGGGCTGAACTCTGGAGACCATGGGGTATTAGGAGAGCTGCATCTGGTCTGGGCATGTCCCTACTCACTGTGTGACCTTGGACAAGTAACTTAAATTCTCTGGGTCTTGATCTCTTTAAAGATATCAATAACAGATTGAGCCAGGTGTCATGGAGGACTCACCTTTTCACTCTATAATTGAAAGGAAATAACAATACCAGAGAGAACCTTGCTCAAACTTCCACCTGAGTTTCTGACTCTCAGTTACTGGTATTTACCCAGAATCATGTGCGGTGGTTGGGAAATACCTTGAAGAGCGAGGTCTTGGAGTTCCTTCAGTAAATTCTGATGTCGCAGGATGGAAAGGATCCGTTCATCTGCAATGAAGGAGAGTCGTTATGGGTGGTTTCCAGAGAACAGCTGAGAAATAGATGACCATCAATATTTTCAGCTGAGCACAAGGAATTTACTCTGGAAATTCAAAACTGTGTGGCAGCAGCAAGACTGGGTTTTGAGATACACTTTTGATATTACCCGCATTCTAAGGTGTCAGTTTTCTACGGCATCAGAAAGGTCAGCCACTGTCCCAGCACCCAGACCTCAGCCTGGGGTGGCAGCCCCTGAGGATGACTGGGGCTCTCTAAATAAAATGCATCTTCCCACCTCCATGTCTTTGTCCACGCTGTCCAATCCACCTGGAGTAACCTTTCTTCAGTTTTCTACCTACTGATTTCTGACATCTCTTTTAAAGCTGAACCCAAATGCTACCAGCTCCATCCAGCAGCTGGTCGAAACTTGACTGTCTGGTTGGAAAGGTTTTGTCCTTCTTCTGCTTCCCACAACATTCCTTTATTCGTCCTGTCGCTATAGGGGGTCTACCAGATGCCAGAGCTATTCTTGGCACTGGAGATATATCACACAAAATCCCTGTCCACAGGAAGCTCACGGTCTGGCGGCTTGCTGTTCCAGCCCTGGTTTCATTCTGCCCAGAATTCTAGTTAATTTTTTTCACATACGGCCCCTCTGCCAGTCTGCAAGCTCCAGGAGCACAGAGGCTGTGACCCCTTCAAGTCCTATACCCCTCTGACCCCAGCACAGTGCTTGGCCGAGGCAGGCACTGTGTCAGCAACTGCTGAATTAAATCATTAATTCTTTTTTTTTTTTTTTTTTTTTTTTTTTTTTTTTTTTTTTTTTTTTTTTTTTTTTTTTTTTTTTTTTTTTTTTTTTTTTTTTTTTTTTTTTTTTTTTTTTTTTTTTTTTTTTTTTTTTTTTTTTTTTTAAAGATGACCGGTAAGGGGATCTTAACCCTTGACTTGGTGTTGTCAGCACCACGCTCACCCCGTGAGCGAACCGGCCATCCCTATATGGGATCTGAACCCGGGGCCCTGGTGTTATCCGCACCGCACTCTCCCGAGTGAGCCACGGGCCGGCCCTAAATCATTAATTCTATCAAAAGCCACACACTCATCTCCTAGCTCCCAGCCCAACAGGCAGCAGGCCCTCACCCCCAGCCTTAAGCCCGTACCTCCCCGGAGGGTCTCGAAACACTCCTGGCTGACAGGCATGGGACTGGGCTTGGAGAGCGTGTCAGAGATGACCTCAACGATACACTTCATCACCTGGGAAGAGAGTGGGGGCAGGTTGGGGCTGGTTTGGACATAGGGCTCAGTCCCCAGAGGCTCTAGGGTAAATTTCTGATAAGAACAGGGCATTTGTCTTCAGGAGCCCATGGATGCCTGGCTTAGGGGCACAGCTCTGCTTTCCTAGCCAAACAGTAGTAGCAATGATAGTAGGAAGCCCTTATATGGTGCTTACCACATGCCAGGCAGGCCAATCACATGGCCCACAGGTGCCCCTCTAAGGTAGATCATGGTGGGGGGGGGGTGTCGGGGGTGGGTATCTGGTGTCTTGTCATCCCCAAGTGTAGTTTCTCTAAAGATGAGGAAGCTGCTTCTGGGTAGTAGAAGGATGTTTTGCAAAAGTGCTTTGGTCTTGCAGATGCCCAAAGATCAGCTCCTCCAGGAAGCCCTTCTGGACTGCCCAGAGGAGAAGAAAGACCTTCCCTGGCTCTAGCTTGTCTGGAAACAGGACCTGGATTACTGTCTCCCAACTTCCATGGTGTTGTCACATGTAGGGAGTGACCACCTCATAGTCTGGCTCCATATTCACCCACGGGATGAATCTCCTGGCTGGATGTGGGCACACATCAGCTACATCTGGGTGCCCACCCCAGGCCAACAGCAGCATATCTATGAAAGTCTTATCCAGTGCCTTGAAAAGTGCTGTGGATAACCAGCCACCTGATGAATGGATGATCTTTGATGATGGTGCCAACTATAGCATGGTCTCCTAGCTGTGTGATCTTGGGCAAGTGACTTAACCTCTCTGAGCCTCATTTCCTCATTTGTAAAATAGGAGTGAGAATAGAATATCTTCCCAACTGTTATCCTAGGGTAATGAGAGACAGATGGGAAAACACTCTATAAAGCATGAAGTGTCACACACACCCAGGGAGGGATTCACAACTCCAGACCTGTTTCAACAGCCTAGAGCCGGGTGGAGGAGCAGGAGGTGTCAGACATGCATCAGGCAATGCTGGCGGGAAACAAGGGGTGGAAGGCTGTGTCTATGGGATGCCAAGGCAACCGATCCAAGGATCCAGGATGGCAAAGTGGCAAATGCTCTACAGCATGTGTAGTCAACAGCAACCTCAAATGGAAAATTCAGGTCTTAGCCAGCTGCTCTGATGCCTCTGACCCCAGGCTGCTTGGCATAATATGGTGACCAGAGTGTCTCCCATAAGGGATCTGGCAAGGAGAGCCCAGCAGCCTGTGCCCTCTACCTCTTTGCATCCTGAGACCTTGCACTGGGAATGTCAGATAATGGCCAGTCTGTGAGGGCAGATTCTTGGAGGTAGGGAATTGGGTAGGGGTCCCAAGAGGGATGGGGAGATTAAGAAAGGAAGCTCTAGAAATAACAGTGCCCCTTTACTGAGGACCTCCTATGTGCCAGGCACTTCACATCCGTGGTTCCTACTCTTCCCACCTTTCCTCAAGGGAAAGGGGAAATGGTGAAGCTCAGAGAAGTTAAGGAGGTTTCCTAAAGTCACACAGCTAGAGTGAGGTTTAAATTCTGGCCTATCTGCAACTAAAAAATTGGAAATATAATTGAGCAAACTGAGGTTGAATTCTCTGAATTCTTTTGGTTTTAACTGTGGCCTCTAATGAAAAAAAACAGCCCTTGGGAAGGTGTGGAGTAGAAATTTCTCTGACCCTCTAGTGGAGGTATATGTGAGCACCAGAGCCTGGAAAAACAGCTCAGACATGAATGAATACCAAGTATAGGCCCAGCATGGATTATCTCTTGCTGTCAGAGAAACCCCCACCAGTGTGTCCTAAGACTCTTTCCTGGGTGACCTCCACCATCAACTCCAATTGGCCAGAACCCTGGATGCAAGAGCCATGGCCAAAAATGTTTTCATGGCGGCCCTTGGTGAGAGCCAGGGATTGAGTGCCTGTAGGTTGGGGGATAGGCTGGCAGAGTCTTCGTGGGGAGAGAAAGAGTGAATAGGGAGGCCAGAGTCAGGTAGGTGAAGGCCATTCTCACAGGTGTGTGGACAACCACAACCGCAGAGAAGCCCCCCCACCAGCCCATGGTGAGCCTACCAGATTCAGAGTGTTTGAGACAGCGGGCCTGGCATCTCGCCCAACAGGTAAGACACATGCACCTTCGGCTGCACATGCAGCTCAGAGGAAGCAGGGGGAGTCCCCATAATGGGACAGCAGGGAAAGCAAGCAATCTTTGATATCTTCTTTAGCAATCTGTCCCTAGGCTCAGCAGCTGCAGTGCTGGCTCTTGGCTTTATGCCAAACTTTCTCCTGCAGCTGCCTGAAAACTGGTTCTGAGGTGTCCACTAGAGCCTCTTACCCCCATCCCGGGACATCCCCAGCACCCCTTCTTACCTCAGTGTCCCCTTTAATCGTAGGACTGTTCACAGGGAGGGCAGTGACTGAGAAGAAAAAGAGAGCAGTAGGGTCACTCCTCTTCTCGGGGGTGGCCCAGCTCTTCCTGGCTGGATTCATGGGGCCTATTCACTCAGCGCTCCCCCTCGAAACTGTCCCCACCCAAAGGAGAGGCTGGGGCTGATTTTGTTTTCCTTCCCTGGCTACTGCCCCAGGGGAGTGGCCCCCAGAGGCTGCACTGAGAGGCCTTACCCTTCCCTTTGGGAAAGCTCCTGCTCAGGAGGGGTGTGTGAGCTGAAGGCAAGTGCTGTGAAAACAAGGCCACGGGCTGCTGCAGTGGGATTGGGGTGGGGACAGATGCAGGTAGAGGGACAGAGACCCCAGACGTGGGGGGAAAGCGGTGGAGGAGGGGGATCGTGAGAGATGATATGGAAAGGTAAAAGCCAAGGGCAGAAAGACGGAGAGGGTGGGAAGATGGAAGAGGGAAAGAGGTGAGAAGGGGGACGAGCAGCAGTCCCCCCACCTCGCCCCAGTGACCTTGGCCGGCCACGGCGGGGAGCCGGCGCTGGCCCTGCCCTGATGCGGCCGAGGCGCCGAGCGCAGACAAGGGGTGGAGGCGAGAAGGGGACCTGTCCCGCGGGGTTGGGAGTCAGACCCAAGTGTCCTGCGGGTCCTGGGCGGGGGCCACATCGCGGGGTCTGGAGGGAGGCGGTGGCGCTGTCCGCGGTGCTGAAAACTCGCGGCGCCCGAGGGCAGGTAAGAAGCGGGGCGCGGCGCTGCGCGGTGCCTGGACCTCAGGGCTGGCGGGCAGGGGCGCCTGAGGACCTTCTCCCCCGAGCCCC
>NW_007726279.1:353204-383338 GCF_000696425.1 Galeopterus variegatus | reverse complement strand
GACAGCGGCGGAGCGCATGGCGAACCCGGGGCGCCGAGCGGCGGGCGGCGTGGGGCAGGGCACGGCGGCACCGGGCGCGGGGCTGACTGCGGCGGCGCTGGCGCAGGGGTCGGGGGCGCAGCGACTCGGCGTGCGTCGGTCTGTCGGTCCGTGCATAAGCCTCTCCGCACCGAACTCGAGCACTGCAGTCGCGGTAGCAGCCGCTGCAGCAACAGCGCCCGTGCGCCCGGCTTTAATACCCCCGACCCCGGAAATGACGTCAGCGGGCCGTCCCCTACCCCCTTCTCCACCCCCGGGGGTTCGGCCCCGCTCGCCCCACCCCCGGGCTACCCTCTCGCTGCCTCTGGCCTCTGACTCCCATAGCTGCTGGGTCTGACAGCGAAGCGTGTACCTGGCTTCCGGGAGGTGGCGTGGGAGGCTGGGCTGATCCTCCACCCCTCGATGGTTGCACCAATTTGCTGTGTGTCTGTGGGCAAGTCACTCCCCATCTCTGGGCCTCACGTTCCTGCACTGTGCCCCGAGGTCCCTGGCAGCTCTAACAAGCCGTGCCATGCTCCTGAGATACCCCCTGCCTGTGCGGATCACCTGATTTAACAGGCTGGAGGAATGCTCACCATTCAGGGCTCCCTCGGATATCTAGGAGGCCCTAGAGAAGCCTCCTGACCTCCTGAGTGACAAATTCAATTTGTCATTGTATGCACACTTATTTATTTGGATAATTTGTAGTCGTCATCACTCTCCGGGTGCTGAGCACTGCACACTCTGGCGTGGAGTAAACACGCTTAATAGATAACTGTTGAATGTATTGATTGGAAGTGCAACCCGTGGGTGAGTGAATCCTGGACTCTGCATGCACACAGTCACGGGGACCGCACCTTCACCTGGAAGCTTGAGCCGTAGTCGAACAGCTGTCTTGGGGATGGTGAGAGAGGAGTGGGGGCCAGTTCTTAATATCAAGCCAAAATAGGAATCCTTGTAATATGTGCTCATTAGCTCTAGTTCAACCCCTTAGGATAACCTTCTCGCCACTGGCAACCCATCCTGCATCTGAGAACAGCTTTCACTCTTCAGTGTTCTCAAAACCTGGATGTCTTGTGTGAAGGTCAGTTTCCTGGTTGGTTTCCTTCTGCCCTGGGGTCCTCAATTCTCCAGCCACATTACTGCTCTTACCCTGAGGGCGATATCAGAAAACCTTTGCCACCTGACCGCAGTGTCATAGTGAACCTTGTGTCTGGGTAACAGTTTGGCATTGGCTGGCATTGTCCACAGCTCCTCCTTCTTCCTGCCCCACCCCCCATCTGCTGCTGCTATTTTCTGTTTCCTGCCCCACACCTGTGCCCACTCCTGTTCCTAAATGAGAACCTGGTAGGAGCTCAGAGACTGGAATGGGCATGTTTGTGCATTTACTTATTCATTCAACAACCATTTGTAAAGCATCTACTTCATGGCTGGAACATCTTAGAACAACTACTATGTGTTTAGGACACCTTAGAAGTGCACTCAGCTGTTTTAGATGCTGAGGATATAGCAGTAAACAAAACAAGTTTCAGTCCTTAAGGAGTTTACATTCTAGAGACACATAATGAACAAGTAAAGAAATAAAATGCACATGTCAGGCAGCGACAAGTGCTATGAACAAAAATAAAGCAGTGTGCTGGGAGAGGGGTGGGTTATATTTAAATAGAGTGGATATGCGGAGGCCTCACCAAGGAAGTGACATTTGAAGTTGGTGGGGGGGTGGGCCAGCATGTGTCTAGGCAAAAGAAGAGGGACCAGCAGGTGTACGTGCCCGGAGCGAGGAATGTGTCCAGAATGGTCAAGGAATAGTGAGGAGGTAGGGTGAGAAGGACCTGGAGAATACAATGGAAGAGTAATGCATATTTCTTCTCAAAAACTTGAAAAATACAGGAAAAATCACCTGTACCTACACTGCCCAGAGATACGTATTGGTAATTTTAAAGCATATGTTCTATAGTCTTTGTCAAGGCAGTTCCAATTAGTGGAGGGCAGTTCCGAGTGAAGGATTTCAGCTGCTCACGGGAAGTACTGAGTGCCCCAGCCCTTAAGATGCAGGGTCATCATGACTGTGAGCAAGTCTACAACATGCTTCCCTCCCAGCGTCGTATCATAAATACTTGCCCAGATCATGAGCACGGTCGTCCACCACAATTTATTGTGTGCACACAATTTGCTTAACTAATACACAGATAGTTCGTGTTTTGTTTTGCTTTTCTTTTGCTGTTATAAAGAACGATCTTATACACAAACTTCTGTAGCATTTCTAATAATTTCATAAATGAACGAGAGAAGTATGAGACTGGCAGCCAAAATACTACCCCCGACTGCAGAGTCCATCAGCCAACCTGGGGTGGGAGGGAGCAAAGAGAGGAGGCAGATTTGGACTGTGAGAATTACACTGAGATGCTTTCTAAAAAATCACTCTCTAATCAAATTTATAGAGAGAAAGTAGAACGGTGGTTGCCAGGGACAGTGGGGAGGGGGAAATGGGGAGTTGTTGTTTAATGGATGTGAGTTTGGGAAGATGAAAAATTTCTGGAGATGGATGGTGGCGATGGTTGCACAGCAACGTAAATGCACTTAATGCCACTGAACTGCGCACCTAAAAATGGTTAAAATGGTAAACTTTACGTTTTGTATATTTTACCACAATAAAAAAATCACTCTCTGTGCCCTGTCATGTGGGGATGTCGACTGCAGGATGGTGGCTGCCTCCTAGCCTGGAGGACAGACAGTGGGGAGACAGAATTGGTGTCCTAGCCTCTCTGTGGGGCAGAAGCTGTCCTGAAGCTGTCCTCCAGCCGGCACACCTGGGAGCACTCGAGCACTCCAGTCACTAAGCCTGGCAAGCAGGAGGGGAGAGGCACCAGAGCCCCACCAGAGCTGGTCTCCCAAGACTCTAGAGGTGGTGCTCACAGATGTGCAGCCCCCCAGGATGCTGATGCCAAGAGAGGCCCCAGAGGCCGCAGACACCCCCACAGGGAGCGCTCAGCTGCTCCCCACATGCCAGGCCTGAGTCTAACAGATGCAATCAGAGCCCTGCCCGTGAGTCTTGGTCCTTTCAGGGTTCTGACCAACCTCCCACTGCCAGGATCTACCTTTCTGTGCTCAAAGGCTCTTTACAGAAACCGGGAGCTGCAGGAAGCTGAGGGTTCAGAGCATTCCCCCAGGAGCTGTCCTCAGCCAGTGATCTAAGGCATTCATTATAAATACCCCAACTTCCTCATCCCTGTGTGGGGTGATTCTGATAAGGGCTTTTTCATACCGTTTCCCCACGGTTTCCTGAGGAATTAAGCTTCGTTTCTCACAGTGGTGTCTCGCTTGATAGCACACACTTTAGTGGTGATGCACACTTTATTGGTAGTATGCACTTTATTGATAGTGTACACTTTGTTGGTAGTGCACACTTTATTGGTAGCACACTCTTTGTTGATAGTGTGTACTTTATTGACAGTGCACATTTCATTGGTAATGCACACTATTGACAGTGCACACTTTATTGATAGTGCACACATTATTGACAGTGCACACTTTATTGGTAGTGCACACACTGTTGACAGTACACACCTCATTGGCTTCCTTTTCCTTCCCCACCCCTCCATCTTCCACCCCCTACCCCTCCCCACCCCTCTACCAGGATTCCTGATAAAGCCATGTGCACTCAAATCCTCATCTCAGGGAGCCCAAGCCAGGATGTTGACCACTGCTGGCTCTGTGTCTGGGGTATGGGTCATCTGACAGTGTCCCCAGCCCTCAACATTTCTTTAGTCCTGAAGCCACACAGAGCTCAGTGTCCCTCAAGACTCACCCCTTCTCAGGCCCTGACACATTTCTCCTCCATCCCTGGCTCTGGGACTCGATTGATCTTTGACATTAATTTGGAGGGTGGTTCTTAGACACCTGTCATATCTAGGAAGTGTCTTGTCAAAGCTAGGCCATTGCAATGCCTCAGACCAAGACTGAGGCCCAAATGGTGAGGCTGGGATGAGGCCAGAATCCACTAGGTTGGGAAGATGAATAAGGCTTTGCATCAGCCAACCTGCAGACAGAATGCAGGGATGGGGAAAGCCCGACGTGCAGTCTACCCTGGAGCTGCCGTCGACTCACCGAGTGACTCTGGCTAGCCGCTTTCCCACGATTTCCCATAAGGAGGACAATGCCAGCAACCAGATCACAAGTGTGTGAAGAGAAAAGCAGTCAGTATATGAGAAAGGGTCACGTGCGTGTGGTGTGGGTTGCTATCATTACCCTCAGTTACAGATTAGGAGCTAGAGGTTCAGAGAGGTTGCCTAAATCACCTAACACCACACCGCTAGTAAGTGGTAGAGGCAGGATTTGTCCTCAGTCTACATAGGACCTGAAGTCATAATGCAGAAGTTTGTTGCTTTTAGAGAAAGAAGGTAAATGCTAATAGCATCTGACAAAAGAGGAAATCGAGACTCAGGTACGGACAGTGCCTTGTTCCAAGTCACACAGCAAATCAGTAGCAGGGCTGGGGTGGGAGCCAAGCTCTCCTGGTGCCCAGCCTTGGGTCTCCCTTCCTGAACAAGGCTGCCTTCCTCTGGGGGTCGCATGGGGTGGGGCTGTGGGGGGCTGGCCGCCCCCAGGCCTTTCCCAGAGCTGCTCAGTTACCTTGAAGAGGTGCCTTCTGGGCACTGCCACTCTGGTCTCTCTGCACCCAGCCTCTGTTTCCCTAGTTCTACCAAAGCTGTTTAGGGTTGCGAAGGGGAGACCTTCCTTCACTCAACAAATATTTACTGAGCATCTACTGTGTTTCTGGCTCTGTTTTTCATTCTTGGAATATGCTAATAAAGAAAGGAGGCAAGACTCTGCCTTCTCGGAGCTTGTATTCCAGGCTGAGGGGACAGTCAGTGAACAATAAAACATGATAAAGAAGTACGTTATACATTAGGTTAGAAGGTGGTGATCACTGTGGAAAAGAGAAAGAGCAGAGCCGGGTAAGGAGCTTCGGAGCACCAGGGTGGGAGGGTGCGGGCTCATTAAATAAGTGGTCAGGGTAGGTCTCACTGAGATGGTCGCTGAGTAAGGACTTGAAAGAGTCGAGGGAGACAGCCAGGTATATATACGGAGGAAGAACATTCCAGGCAGAATGCACAGCCAGTGGGCAGGAGCATACCTGGCAGGCCTGAGGTAGAGCAAAAGGCCAAGGTGGATGGAAGAGAGTAAGTGAGGCAGGGGGTCGTAGGAGCTGAGACATCACACAGAACCTCGCCAGCCTTGGTGAGGACTTTGGCTTTTACTCTGAGGGAAACTGGGGGAAGATGGACAGCAGACGTTAGGAGTCATTAGAATGCCACAAGGTGTTATATGGATGTGCCCATTGATCTAGCCAGTTGCCAGTGACCTAACACACCCCCTCCATCCCACGGGGCCTGGACCAGGAGTCAGGGAGAGGAAAAGAGAAAGCCATTGCTGTCACCTGCCCCTTTGATGAGCACCAGATCCCAGGAGTGACTGGCTGCTCTCCCAGCTGCGGCTCAAGACATCTCCACCTGGGCAGTCCCTGCCAGGGGGTCCTTGGGAGCAGCTTCCTGCCTGCACCCCAGGGAAAGTGGCAGCTGCTTATCTGATGGTGGAGTCCAGGACATTGGGCTGCAGAGTCAACATGTCCTCAGCCCCACGTACGAAATCATATTTTCCAAACACACAGCTCCTCCAAGCCCCTTATCAGGCCTCCAGGTGGAAAAGCCTCGTTGCCTGGCAATGCTGCTTTAACTGCGAAGTCTGCACAGAGGCCAGTACAAGGTGATTTCATTACATCCTTTCCCATCTGTCTCCACAAACATCCCCGGGGTCCTCCAATTAAGGTTTTGCTTTTCTTCTTTGGCAGATGTTTGCTTTAATCTAATGAAGCGGTTTGCAGGCCTCCTCAGTGGGTGGGCAAGGGCTTTGGTGGGTCCCAGGTCAGAATGGTGATAGGAAAGGTGGGGAGGGAGGCACCCATGTTTTAGGAACAGGGTCAAAGCAATTAGGGGCTTCTCAGATGTGGCTAGGTAGCTTGCACTCTGAGGGAGAGAAAGGACCCTCTGCCCAGGCCCCAACCCTCAACTCTGTGAGTCTAACAGGTTGACTTTGAGGGCGTCTCAGGGAGGAGACGTCAGGTGACTTCAAAGTGATCCTGGTCCCCGGAGCCCTTTGGTGGCTGGCACAATCAGTTTAGGATGGTGGAACTAGCTGCACTTTGGAGCCAGGGAGACTGGGGTTTAAATACTGCCCCTGCCTGGTACATGCTGTGTGACCTTGCAAAAGTCACTTAAGTTTTCCGAGCCTCAGTTTCCTGTTCAACAAAATGACCAAAGTAATTCCTTCTGTGATTTCTATGAATTTAACTGAGAGAATTCAGTCTCGCCAACATTTATCGGTGTCCTGTACCAGCCGCCCCAAACAAAAATAGAAACGTTTATCAGTGCCTCCTACTATGTCAGGGCTGCTCAAGGGTGCTGATAACAGGAGGGAAAATCCCAGCATGGTTCCTGGCCCTTGAGGGTGCTCAGCAGCTGTGACTGTCCTTCCCAGTCCCCAGGTGGCTGTCATAGCTCCTCTCTTCCCTCTCTCCCCCAGGCTCTGTCCTCTGGTGGAACCCTTGGTCATGTGTTTCCATTTTGCAGCTGGCCAATTGACTAAATGAGTCATGTCCTTCAAGCCTCAGCATCAGCAGGACTGGGCAATTCGACTTCTGGGAAAGGCTCAGTTTTCTCATCTGTAAATGGGCTATTGATAGTATCTATCTCGTAGGGTTCTTGTTATTGTGTGTCAGGTGTTTCACACAGGGCCTGGCCCAGAGTGAGTGCAGACTCAATGTCAGGGCCACCTGTTATTCTAGTAACTTTGGGATGTGGTTTTCCTTCAGGTGACCTAGTATCTCTGATGTCCAGTATGATCGAGTGCCCCACAGCTGTGTCTATGTCCCTTGAATGAGAGACATGGAAAGATGTTGGGGGCCTCTGGTGTACTGAAGGGTGCTGGTCCTTATCCTTACCAAGGGGAGGGTGGTGAGCTGATGCCCCCAGCCCTCAGACCTTGCCCCTCCCTCCCCAGCCTGCCCAGCTGGGGGCCAGGAGCACAGGCAGAGAGGTCCTTGGGGAGCTCTGGCCTGGAGGGGGGACACACAGGGAGCTCCCAGAAGGCCAGGGCCTGCAAGGCAGTACTGGAGGCCCCTTGTCTCCTGCCAAGTGGTATTTCAGAGCCAGTTAGCTGAACAGCCTTTTCCCCCGAAGGACACACTGTTTCTCACACCTCCCCTCAGCTCCACAGCTTAGAGATGGAGCAGTCTGGGTTACCTGCTTCTCCTCATGCCTCCCCACCCTCCAGGGGGCTAAAAGAGAATCCAGGACCATGTGGGCCTTAGTCATGGACCTTCCTTCTTACCTGTATCTGAGTTAGTCCAGGTGCTGACTCGGTACCCTCAGCCTTGTCCACCTGCCCAAGAAGATGTCTCTTCATTGCCCTCTGAATTCCTCGATCAGTGTTCCATCCCTGTGGTCAAAGCTCAGCTCTCTCCACCTCACTCTGAACAGGAGGTGCCACATGTTAGGTATTATCAGTCATTTTCTCTGCAGTACGGCAGATTCATGCAAGTGAGGTGACAGGGCACCAAGCACACAGAGGCGAGGAGGTACAATTCAGGAGAAAGGAGCTAAAAAAAAGAATATGAGGGTCTGTCGTAGTTTTACCTTTCAGAAATACTAGGAATTTACACCCTCAGAATGATCCTCTCATTTTTCTTTGGCTTCCTCTCTTATCATTCCGCTCCCCTTCCCACATCAGGAACTCTGACTGGGCCACCCCAGCCTCAGGACTGTTCTGACTCTTTCCACATCTCCTGCGGCTTGTGTATGTACCATGCACATTCCTACCTTCATATCTTTTTCACATGTCCTCTTGCCAAGAATGCCTTCTCCTCTCTTACCTGTCTTCCCCAAACTTTAAGGCCCAGCTCAATTCCACTCCATGTCTTCCACCCCAGGAAGTCTTTCTGATCAGTCTGACCCACTCAGGTCTCACTGTCTACTGAGATCTTTAGCCCTTACCACGGGCATGGCACCACCACTCGACTCTCATCAGGTACCATATTGCTCTTTGCATTGGTGACTGGTATGCAAATCTTTTATCTGCTCAACTAGATTTCCAGTCTTCTGAGGGGAAGGACATTGCTTCAAACCACCCCCAATCCTGTTTTCATGGACGTGAAAATAGTTTAACCCAAATATGAGGACGATGATGGAATTTTCCACAAGACTTTTTGAGGAGATTGTTGGGGAGAGGCTTTCTGGATCCCATATCTGAGAGTGTCACCCGTGAGTGGTCCTCACCCTGGCTGTTCGTGTAAAGGCCAGCGGTCCCAGTGATGCCCCACAAACTCGCGGGTTTGCTCCGAGGTGGACGGAGGTCTGCTGCGCGGGCCGCTGTCCGTGGTCCTGAACCATCACCTCCTGCCGGGGAACCCCGCACACTGCTTGGTGACTCTTGTTAAACAGGTCCCAGGGTTCATAGTTTAAAGATCTTACTCCCACCCCCCAGCTGTTTAAACTTTTGAAAATTTTAGGTTATGACAGAATAGTTAGAATGGCTTTGTTTCTCAAAAATTCATGGAGTTTTATCATATTTCCAATTGTTAAGACATTTTCTACCTCTGAGAAACTGAAGTGTAGAGGAGTCATGTGTCTACTTCATCGTGTATCATGTCCCTCACAATAATATTTTTATGACTAAAGGTCCTCTTTACTCCCACATTTTTACACCATTTTATAGACATTGTCCCAGCCCTACCTCTTACTGACTGGATGACCTTGGGCAGGTCAATTCACCTACCTGGGCTTTAATTTTCTCCTTTCACCATGGTGCAAGTGATGGTAGGAGAGATTTGGGCTTGATTTTCTCAGGGATCCCTTTCTTTGCTGAACTGGTGGTTTGATTCACTGGCCCTTTCTCCCACATCTCTATAAGCCCTTCCTGCCAAGCTCTTTAAAATAAACAAGAAAATCTAGGGCATTTCACATGTCAAACTCAAAAGACAATTTCTTGTGCACAGCCTTAATTCCAATTCCTAATAATGGAAGGGCTTCTGCTTGTGATACCCACTCCCATCTTAGAAGGACACCCAAAACACCCATTCTTCTTATGTATAGAGGTGACTTTAACCATATCTGAGCCCTTCTTTAGTGGAAGTCACATAGTGAGAAGCATTTGGTCTCAAATGTAAACAGTGAATTGTATTCTATACATGCCAGCTCTTCCGGAGAAGGTCTGTGCCTGAACAGGAGGTTTTGGAGGCAGCAAAGGCTACTGAATTGGCCTCAGAATCAGGGAGCCTCCCACCTTGGAGGGCCTCAGAGGGCTTCAGCTTCTGTCACAGCACTGATGAAGGAGCTCAGAAGAAGTCACAGCCTTCCTCCCCCTACCATGACTCTTAGCCCCCTGCTCCAAGACAAGTGTTTGGGACCAGTGGTTAGATAAAGTTCTAGCTTAAGCCTTGACCTCTCATGAAACTCATCCACCTAATCCTCAGATCCAAGGGAGAGATCTTATTCCTGAATCATTGAATGCCAATAAATAAATGCTAAAGAAGACACAAAGCAATGATACTGAGAGGCCAAAGAATTGCTACAAAAGGTGAGAGCTGAGTCTCAAGTGCATTTGTCCCAGAACCACATGGCTGGAAATGTCCTCAGTAGGTCACCTTGTGTCCCTCATAGCTTCTCTGAAAGAAAGAATGAAAGATGCACACAGAGAATTCCAGAGATCTCCAGGCCCAGCCTCACCTCCTAACTCAAAAACACAACCTGGCCCTGGGAATGGGGCTTGGGGACCCAGGTACTTCTCTGAGCAGAACTCACTGTGCAACCTGAGCATAGTTCTTAAGCCCCTTGGGCCTCAGTTTTCTCATCTGTCAGTTGGAGCTAATATTCCTTGCCAGGTAAAGGGGGTTTGTAAGATGAACACTCAGTTCAGCTCAATGACCACTTGCTATTTTATTTATTCAGTAATTAACTTGACAACTATTTAATTAATTTATTTATTTATTTTTCCTTTTTGTCTTTTTTTGTGACCAGCAACGGATTGCAACCCTCAGTGTCGCGCCCGTACCGGACCGGGACCAGCAACGGGATCGCAACCCTCGGCGTTGCGCCCACACCTCGCTCAGCCAGTGAGCGGCCAGTCTGTATGTGGGATCCGAACCCTCGGCGGGAGCGCCACTGCGCTCCCAACTGGCACACTGTAGCAGTGCGCCACTGGGCTGGCCCAAACTTGACAACTATTTATTTGAGCACCCACTATGTGCCAGGCGTGGAGACACAGCAATGAACTATACAGGCAGGGTTCCTCTTCTTGTGGCGCTTGCTCCCTAGTGCCTGGGAAAGCCCACGGAGGGCTCTGAGCCAGCCAGTGAGATCGTTGTCCAGAAAGGGAGAGTCTCCCTAGTCCAGGCCCTTAGAGGAAGAGAAAGAGGAGAAAGATAAAGAGAATAATAATGATGATGTGGAAGAAGGTTGATTGACTAAATAAATGAATTAATTAAAACTACTGGCTTATTCACCTACAGTGAGAAAGACGGGGTGGTGAATGGGTTGATACCAGTGATGCAGGCTGAAACATTTGGATTAAAAAAGCACCCAAAAAATGTTGTCAATATGAATTAAATAGTCTTAAAATGTGCATGCCCTCTGACCCAGACACTCAGCACGTACGCGAATTTGAGTATATAAAGATGTTCACTGCAGCATTGTTTATAAAAGCCCCCAAATGGAAAACATCCCGATGTCCAACTACCAGGGATCAACTAATACACTAATTAGTACACATAATACAACATTATACAGCCATTTGGATTGACACTTTAGAAATTTACTAATATAGTAAGATGGTTATGATATACAGTTAAGTGGAGAAAATATGTATGGCGCAATTCTCTATCTACACGTGTGAAAATGTCTGAAGACATAAATCGTATTAATAGTAGTTGTTTAAGGTGGTGGTTTTATGGGAGTTTAAAATTATTTTCTTTATGCTTAGTGGTATTTTCTAAACCAAGTATATATTACTTACAGAGTTAAAACATTTTTAAAAAACTCTCACACAAATAAGCACATGAAAAGATGCTCAGTATCACTAGCCACTAGGAAAATGTGAATTATGATACTGCCACACACCTACTAGAATGTCTACAATTAAAAAGATGGATTATACCAAGTATTTATGAAGATATGGAGGAACTTTCACTCCCATACTGCTGGTGGGAAGGTAAAATGGTACAATCACTTTGTACCACGAACTATCTGTCAGTTTCTTTAAAAATTAGACATATACTTACGATATGATTCAGCCATTCCACTCCTAAGTATTCATCCAAGAGAAATGAAAGCATTTGAACACTTGTACATGAATATTCATAAAAGCTTTATTTGTAATACCCCAGAAATGGAAACAACCCAAATATCTATCAACAGATAAAGAAATAAAGAAGTTGTGGTATATATCTCCACATAATGAGATACTACTTAGCAATAAAAAGAAATGAACTATTGATATAGGCAACAACATGGATGAATCTCAAAACAGAAGCCAGACAAAAAGGGTACATTCTGCATAATTCCATTTATATAAAATTCTAGGACATGCACATGAATCTATAGAGACTGAATGCAGATTAGTGGTTGCTTGGGGACAGGGGTGGGGAGGATCGTGGAGGGAGGGAGGGATTACAAAGGGTCAAGAGGAAGTTTTGGGAGTTACGGATGCGTTCACTATTTCGATTGTGGTGCTGGCTTTATGGGTGTATACATATGTTAAAACATACCAAATTGTATGCTTTAAATATGTGCAAATGTGTGACAATAAAGCTGTTTTCAAAAAAGAGGCTGCCACAAGAATACAGGCCTGAGCTGCAGATGTCTCCCAGTCTCAAGCTGGTTTGATCTTCATGGGGGAAAAGTTATTGTCCTCATCTGACCCATGAAGAACCTGGGACTCAAGAGAGGTTTAGCGTTAGTCCTGAGGTCATGCAGCAAGCCCAAGGTGGGTCCCATGATAAGATCCACATTTCCTCCTCTGAATCCAGTGCTTTTTCTGCAAGATACTGGCTGTGCTCCCAGGAGCCATGCAGGGCCTGTCAGCACATCCTGAGCTGAGTTGAGGGACAGGGTGTCCCCGCCACCTAAAGATGTCATCTCCCCTCCACTCCACACTCCTCCCCTGGTAGCGGTCCCTCAGCCTGTGCTTGCAGCCAGAAGATGGCTTAATTTGCAGAGAGAGGCCCTGGCTACACCATCTCCCCGGGGAAGTAATAAAGAGCGAGAGTGAGATAAGGACAAATGTAATAACCTAATGATGCTGTTATCTGTGGCACAGAAGGACGCAGGCCAAGCTGGTGATTTGCACCCTGTCCCAGCATCCTGGAGAGGCTGGCAAAGCCACCCAGCCCAGGAGAGTACCCTGGGCCGAGGGGTCATAGTGGGGGTGGGAGCAGAGGGGCTGGAGGATGGGTAGGAGCTGGGAGGTGGGCAGGGGTGCTGGTGCCAGGCTGGCCCAGGCACCCACTTGGTTTCTGTCCACGTGCTCTCCTCCCACTCTGGGGACCCACACAGAGTTTGGAGTCAGAGCTGGCGCGAGATCCTGGAAGAGCTGAACGGGCACAGGCTTTATGGGTGGACAAACCACATCCTGGGGCTGACCGAGCACTTTATAGGCTTTACCCCCTTTACCCCTACAACAGCCTGTGAAGTGCTCACCGTCACCCCACTTCACCAACAAGAACACTGAGACCTTATGAGACCGAGTCCTTGTCCAAGGTCACAGAAAGTAGAGAGAGGCAGAGACAGGCCTTGAATCCAGGCTATCCAACTCCCAAGTTCATGGCCTTGTGGATGAAGTTCCCCACTGGGTTTCTGGGGTCTTTCCAGTTGAGTTTTGTGTCCCCCGGCCGGGAGGCTTGCCCGAACAGGGCTCCAGGTTCAGATTCTCTCTACTACTCTACTACTCAAACCATCCTCACAATCCCTCCTATGTGCACAGCACTCTACAGTTTACAGAGAACTCTTTCATGGCTTATCCCACTTGTGGTTCTAAATCCCTTGGAAGAAGAGAGGGCTGCTGTTATCCCCACTTCATAGAATCTATTATGAAGACGATATGGCTCCCTCCCCAGGGGGCAAATGGTCATTTAAAAATTGGTCATTTAAAAATTGGACCATTTTATCTGTACAACATCCCTGAGAAGTAAATATCATTAGGCCCTGTTTATAGATATTGAAGCTAAGGCCTGGAGAAATTAAATAGCTTGCCTAAGTTTGCAAAGCTGGGGAGTGGTTGAGTCAATATTTCCTCCCAGATTTGATTGACCCCCAAAGCCCAAGCTCTTCACCACTTTAGAATTAAATTTGAACAGGGCCTAATCCTATCTCAATGGACAATGTGCTAATCCAATGTAAGAAGTGATAATTAAGTCTGCCTTCCCCGGCCCCTCTTAGAGGAAGGGCTCTGAGGTCCTTTATCTGAAGGCTCAGTCCTGCTGTTTCCTGAGTCAATCAGACAACATCCATTTGTTCACTCATTCATCCATCCAACAAACATGGATGAACACTTGCTGCGTTCCAGAAACCATCAGGACACCTGGTTTCTGAACATGCATTGGTCACTGGCCCTGCCCTTGAAGAATCCACAGTCTGGTGGAGAGAGAGGAACAAGGGTGCAAGGAATCTGCCCCTTTTGTGGGTTTCAAAGTGTGGAGGCCCCACATGTACTTTTGTGCACTCAGTGCAGGGAAGAACTGTCTATTTTGAGTCTCAATAGTCAGCAGTTTCCATGGATACCAGATCATAAAAACTAATTAAGCCAAATCAAGCACAAATCAAATGTCTTTTTCAATCTTTGATATCATCCACTTCCAACCTTTTATCTACTTGTGTTTATTTTAGTCATTATCTGAGCACCTATGAGCTTCTGTACATGAATGAATAAATTAATGGTCATAATCCTAACAGCAACTGCAACCAAAAAAATAGTGTGCCAGGCGCTATTCTAAAAACTGCACAGGTATTAATTCATTTACCCCCGACAGCCCTTTAAGGGAGGTCCTATTATTGTCTCCTGCACAAGATGAGGAAACTGAGACAGAGAAAGGTTAAGGATTTTGCCCACTCAAAAATAGAATTGGGAAGATAGCCAGCATTATCTGATTTCTGGCTGATCCAAATATACCCAAATCTGAGAGTTAAGACTCCCGTCCCAGGTTACCAGGCCTCCTCTACCTCTCTCTTGTCCCTGATTCCAGCTCTTTCACATCCTTGTGCCTTTTTAATGAGGCCTCCAAGCAAATAAGCACAGGCTCACATGCCCAGCATCCATGGGCCCACGTGCCCAGGGCCCACACACATGCCCAGGGCCCACAGGCTGGCCACTGTTGTGAGGCCCCCTCCCACAAGAAATGCACTTACACGCCACTCATGCAGAAAAGGGCAGTTTATTCACTCCAGCTGGCCAGCATCCATCTCCCAAGGAGGAACCAAGGAAGAGCGGCCTCGGGCCTTGGTCTTGTGGGGTTTTTAAAGGCAAAAACTACATCCTGTTGGCACACGGGTTTGTCCAGGTGCACAAAGCAAGCTAGGGAGCTAGGTCACAGAGGCCGAGAATGAGCCGTTCGAGCAGTCAAGCATACAAGTTTTCATTGTGTATGGTTCCTGTTCCCATGTAATTGTTCACTGTTATGGCTCCTGTTTCTATGCAACGGCTTTTGTTTCTATGAGAAGGTCAATGGTTTCTCATGCAGAAGGCGGGGGTAGTCTGCAGGTCAGACAGGGGGCAAAATGGAGTTACTAAGGTTAAACAAGCAGTTCTACAGAAGCAGACAGCATACGTTATAAGGCATAGGGAGCTCTATTTCACTACAAGACACAGCCCTAACTTGACTAAATGCTCAGAATTGAGGTGGGGAGAGTGGCTTCTTCCTATGATCCTGACCCACTCAATGGCTCCAGGACAGTAGGAAGTCTCTGAGAAACATTTGGGTTGAATGTGTGATATGGATTTAAATGTGTCCCCCAAATTTTATGCATTAGTAGCTTAACTCCCACTGTTACTATTAAGAGGGTGGGAAATCCTATTACAGTAATTGAAAGGTGGGCCTTTAAGAGATGATTAGATTCTGAGGAGGGTGCTGTAATGAATGGATTGATAATGGTGGTCAGGGGTGTGGTTCTGAGGGCTTTAAAAGAAGAGCATGTGAGAGCCCCTCTCGCTCTGCTCCTGCTTTTCTTGAAATGTGATACTCTTGTGTTCGCACCAAAGAAGACCCTCACCAGATGTGACCCTTGGACTCTGGACTTCCCAGCCTCCAAAACTGTGAGCAATAAATTTTGTTTTTTTTTATAAAATACCCAGTTCCAAGTATTTTGTTAGAAGCAACAGAAATGGACTGATACAACATGTGACTCCTTTCCCCCTCCAGCCTCTCCCCACCACCCCAACACAGCCCGGCCCTCACAAACGATCATGTGGAAGTCAGGCGCTGAGCCAGGTGAGAACGTCACAGGGATTTGAACAGGACAGTGTGCAATGAAAGCCCATCTCTCATCCACAGGTAATGGAAGTTAGGGGAAGATGCTGGACAGTAGTCGTCTGCCGAAATCCCGGTGGGCCATATCTATTTATTCTAGTTTCACTAGAGCCCTGGGGCAGGGATGCCTTCTGTTCCCCCACTTAGCCACCCCTAAGCCAGCTCCCCTCGGAAGGCTGGCCTCACTTTCCAGCTCTCACCGACCTCTCAGAATTGTCAGCCATGAGATCACTGACTCTGAAGTCACCCTACGGACCACTGTGATGGGAAAACCAAGACCCGCAAGAGGACATGCAGAATTTGGACTGGAGTCTGCAGCCTGTGACTCCTCACACCCTTTGGCCTTGATCTTCTCTCCCTGACTCCTTATGACACCCTGTGGGCCTTCTGCACTTTTCCAGGAACATGGCCATGTGGTCACCCCATCCTGCCTTTATCCTGCCTCCTCACCAGCTTGTGGAGTCAAACCAACACAACCTGTGCATGTCCCCACCTAGAAAACTGTCTCTGGGTTTGTTCCCAAAACATGGGATCAGAGGAAATTTGGACTGGGACTCAGAGGGGCCTGGTTCAAGTCTGGGATCTGAGCCTTTAAGAGGCAAGACCTGGGGCAGGGGACTGAGCCTCTGATTCTGGGTGTCTCCTTTGTGCAGCCGGATATGAAGCCTCACTCTGGCGGGTGAGGACCAGAGGACAAGCACTACAGCCGCCCTTCTCAGCAGGCGCTTCCCACACAGCAGTCTGATCTTTATATCAACCGTGGGCGGCGTGCATTAGTGGTGATGTCAAGACTTGAACCTGAGACCTCTGCTTCTAAGGCCAGGATTCTTCCGCCTGCAGCACACAGCCGCTTGCTATGGAAGAGAGGCTGGAGGCTCCCAAGGCAGGGGTGGTGTCTTCTACCTCCTGGGAGTCCTGGGCATGCTGATCAGAGGAGGTGCATTTCTAATAGGTGTATTTCTGTATGTCCCACTGACATTTTCCTGATTTCTGAACAGGCTGTGCTGGAGCCAGCAAGAAGCCTTCCTCTGGGCACCTGCAGCTGCCTGCCACCTTGTTCCCACGCCTGAATCGATTGGCTCAAAATTTCTGCTGTTTTCTCCCATTGTTTTTCCTCCTTCCACATCGGGAAAGGAGGTTAGAAGAAAATAGCTCAGCAGCTGTCCTGAGACGTGCTGCCTCTGTTGTCTGGCCCATGCAGGGCTGTCTGTATTTGGTTTCCATATGGCTTTGTGGCAGACTTTGCTTTTCCATCAACATCTATAGTAGATGCTACTGGTGCTCTGCCCCTCGTCCCCTCAGCCCCTCTCTGCTGCAGCCTTGGTGGGCAGTCCTCATGCTTGCTGGGGCTCCCAACTTTCCTCAATGAAGTGCGGGAAGTTCACCTCCCCAGGAGCAATGCTCAATCAGTGGGGGACTGACTGGTCAGTGGGTGGGTGTCCCAGCCTCCCTGTCATTCAGGACAACTCTAAGGTGCATTTTACACGGCTCCTTGGGGACTCCCCAGCAGAATTAAGCCCCAGTCACCCATGCAGGTGACCAGCTCAGTAATGCACATGGAACTGGCTTTCTCTCCTTCCCTGTCATGCTCTCTTGCTCCCTCATTCTGGCCTCCTGGAATGACCTCCCAAGTAAACTCCCTGGACCCGAGTCTTTGTCTCAGACTCTGCTTTAGGGACCCAAACTAGGACCACAATGTGAGCCAGCCTGGTGGAAAGCATGAGGAGGCAGAAGGAGTGTGAAGCCCTGGCTGAGGAGTCAGGAGACCTGAGTTCCAACCCTACATCAGTGTTTCACCAGCACCTTGCACAGTCAAAACCAGTGGGTGGAATGTATGAATGGATGAATGCGTGAGGGAGTCATACTAGAAATTATCTGGCCTGCTTTACAGATTTGGCAACTGTGATTGGCATTTCTAGTGCTCACCAACAATTCCTAGACATACAATGTCATCCTCCAATGATACCCACCCCCATCCGCACACCTGAATTAAGTGACCATGGGACTTTCTTTGGCCGATGAAATGTGGGCAGAAGTGATGTGTGTTTCACTTCGGGATGGAAGCAGTCTGGAGCCAGCATGGGATGCTCCCTGCTCCCTGCACCTGCCCTGGCAACCCCCAGGCAGTGTGTTGAGAGGGAAGTACCAGAAGACTGAAGCAGCTTACTGCTGAGCAACCTCAGAGAGGACAGTGACCTTGGAGTTGCTTGGACCAGCAATGAATTTTTGTGTGTGCATGAGAAATAAACCTTTGTTGTTCTGAGCCACCCAGATGAGGGGGATCTTACTTGTTCCTGCAGCATAACCTAGCTCATCCTCACAAACCAAGCCCCAAAGGAGCTGACCACAGAGCTGGGCTGAGAGCCTGGGCATTTCCTCTGAGCCCTGGTGGCTCTTGTCACTGAGAGAGGGCTCTGCTCATTTCCCTGTGTTTGGAAGCAGGGTGGTGTGGTCAAAGGGGCAGCCACTTCCATTCCCTCCGACCTGGCTGACCTCAAGTGAGTTCCTTCATATTCTGTCCCTAATTTACCATCTGGCCTCAGTTTACTCATTTATATAGAAGAGGTTGGACAAGATCAGTGGTTCTGAGACCTATCAGCAGAGCCCCTGGTTCCACAGAAGTGTCGTGGACTGGGGATGGGCTGTGCCAGTGCTCCCTGCTCCTCCCTGTTCCTCCTTTGGACAAAGCAACTCTTTTGTCTGCTTTGCATTTGGGGGCTTCTGCCTTGAAGAGGATCCACTGACAGCAGTTTGATAAGTGCTGGACTGGGTGATATGTGGCTTCAAGAGGAGGGCATTTTACCGGCAGACTCCTGAGAACTTGAATTCATCTTTTCCCACCAACTCTGTGCAAATGTGAAATTCCAGGGTCCCTTGTCCCTGACTCTCAGCCGTCCCATACATGCTCAGGTCCCCGGTGTGAACAACACAAAGAGGGCATTTTCTGTGGACATGGCCTGTGTGTCCAGGGTGTGTGAGCCACCAGATACCCACGTGGCTCCTGATGGTCGACCAAGCATGGAGCTTCCCCATGGGCGGCTGGCCTCATGCCCACCCCGAGAGAGAGGCGGCCCATAGCAGTGTGAAGAGCCTGGCACCAGGGTGGAGACTGGTCTCTGACCCCAGCTCCATCACTCTCTCACCGTGTAACTCAGTTTCCTTTTCTGTAGAATAACAATACCAAACATTTGAGAGCAGGCCAGCACTTCGTGAAAAAGGTGATGTGCTACAATAAAGAATGTGCCACATGAGAAGTGGAAGAGGGAAGGGTGGGGGCTTTTGCCTGCAGGAGAAATGTGGGACAGGGCATAGAGGTAGCTCCAAAGCTCCACAGGGCTCTAATGGGAGGCTGGGTTAGCCATTATTTTTCATCATAGCAATTATCACTACCAAGAAGAATATTTTCTATTTGTTTCTCTAGAACGTTAGCTCCATGAGGACAGGACTTTGTCTGTCATGTTTACTGTCATGTCAAGAATAGGGGTAGGTAAAAAAAATAAAAGACTAGAGGTAGGTATACAGTAGGTGCTCGCTAAGTATCGGTCGAATGATTGAACTAGTCCTGTGTGGCTTGCAAGGGATGAAAGTTCCAGGGCCGTTGGTTTCTCTCTGTCCCCTCCCTGCATCAGCCACTTCCTCCCTTGACTAGAGTCCGAGTCAGACTTCCTTCTGCTCAGGGTGGTGGCTCAGCTCGGCTGAATCTAATCAGGGCTGAAAGAAAGTGGGCGATTAATTCAAAGTTGTTTTCCAGTCAGCCTGGAGCTGCAGACTTGCATGTACTATCTAGACCCCGGGAAGCCAAGGAAGACATCAGTAAAACTGTGCTGCTTCCACCCCTCCAGCAGGACCCTAAGATAACAGCAAGGACAGGAGCAGAAACCACATGGACCCTTGGGAGCCTTGCACCTGGCTCTTTGCACAAAGCCCCTGCAGCTCAAGTGCCCTCCCTCCTGCTTTTCATTTCCCACATTCCATGCCTTCAACTCCTCTTTAAAAACCTCTCAGTAAATCTGAGTCTTGGAGATGGCTTTAGCCTGACCATCCTCTTTTGCATTTTCCGGACAGATGGGTTAGCCAAATGTCTCTCCTCAGGTCACTGGTATTCCTGAATAAAAGCTGACTTCCATTTTCTCCAACATTTGACTTTTGAGTGGTTTGTTTCACAAAGGGGGCAGGCAGCCAGACTTGGGCCTGGTAACACACAGGTCAGCCCTAGTCAGTGTGCGGGAGGACAGCTCTGGGGCACGAGTACCAGGAGGTGAGGACCACTGCAGGCATGTGGGGGTGCAGACTGTGGGCCACCTGGTGGCTGTGCCTAGGGTACCTTCCTAGCATCCCCCTCACAGGAGGTTGTAGTCACACATCATGCCAAAGATACTTTTCCTGTCCTGACACAAACTACTCCTAACCACCAGTGTGCAGGAACCAGGCCATTTAAGAAATCTGATTTAAAGCAAGTGGTGTAGGAAAGAACACAGGCTGTCGCCCAGACGGGTTCAAATCTCACCTCCAACGCTTGCTATTTTTCCTGGGTCAAGACAACCAAATAGTCTGATCCTTAGTTTCCACGTCTGTAAAATGGGGACAATAAGAGTGCTGTCCAAAGACAAAATTACAACAAATTCAGTTACAGATCTGTGTTTTATTAGTGTTTCATGAATCAGGGCTGCCTCCATTCTACAAAATAGAATGAGAGCGCCCAGTGGGCAACGGAACAAAAGTCGTGTTTCGTAGGAACAAGAAAAAGAGAAAAAAAATCTGATTGGTTAACATTAGGCTACTTCAGGTTACTTTTTCTGTAAGGGTTAAAGCTGAGTGGACTTCCTTATTATGCTGACTCGGTAGCCCAGAATCTCCTGTTGAAACTGGGAGACAGACCCCCGATTTCCCCCAGAGGTTCCCCAGACACCCTCAGAGCGGGTCTCAGGGAGGGAAAGGGGGAGATAGCAAAAAAGTCTGCTTGACCAGGTGGGACAGGCTGAAATCCCAGGAGTAGCATTACCTTGGGAGTAACAATAAGATAGGAGCAGAGTTAAACTTTGCTTGCTGGTAGCTGGTAACTTCCCTCCCAGCACCCCTCGTTCCTGTAATAAAATTATGTTATGTCCAGTTTTCCATCAAGCTGGAAGAGATGACCCAAAGGCCACCAGAAGAATTTATGAGTTTGTTTTGCAGAAGAGAATGAAGACTCTCAAAGAAATTGCAACCACCGATGACCCAGCCCCAGCTCCCACTGGTGCCAAGCAGCCTGGTTACCTAACGTCTTACCTGGAGTTGGAGAAAACACAGATGTTCCCTTAACCTCCCCAAGACTCCTCTTTCTTTACCTCTTAGCCCTATAAAACTCCTTGCCTTCTGTTTCTGTGGTAAGACAGATCTGAGAAACTGGGGCTTGCCCATCTTCTCTCTACAGCCGATTCAAATAAAACTTTATCTTCACGCCCCACTGTTTCAGTGTTTGATTTAAATGAACATCAGGTACTCGAACCTGGAACTTTGGGGTTCCAGTTACACTGTTTTCAGGAAAAACAGGTCTGTTTTGGGATCTGTCTGCTTCCTTAAAGTCTCAGTTTCAGCTGTGTGTGAGAAAATGTCTTGTTATCTGTAGCATAGAGATCCTCCTGTGTACTATACGGGATAAGGATAGGAGAAACCTAAACAGAACATAATGAGGACTCCTCTGCAAAGGAATTTTCATAAATAAATTTATCAAATGCCTCCAGTATATCAGGTTCTGGGTTAAGTAAATGTTTTATGTGGCAGGGCAAAAATTTTAAAAGCTTGGACTGGCCGGTTGGCTCACTTGGTTGGAGCATGGTGCTGATGGCGCCGGGGTTAGGGGTTCGGATCCCCTGGCTGGCCAGCCACCAAAACAAAACAAAGAAATTAAAAAAAAAAAAAAAAGAGCAGAAGATGGAATTTGCAGAGAAAGAAATTGGGAAGCGAGGAAGAGATGGAGGGAGACAGAAAGGAGGCAAAGGCTGACTCATGGAGGGTAAGAGATGAAACAGAAAGGGCAAAGAGGAAGCCACGATAGATGTTTATAAAAAAAAAAAAAAAAAGCTTGCTACACACTATATGTTGGAAACTCAAACTACCCAAATATCTGCCAACATTAGAAAAAATAAATTAAATTGTAGTATGTTCCTATATTGGAATATCGTACAGCAGCATTCTCAGTTTGGTCTGCCCCTGTAGCCCTGTGATCCTTCCAAGGAATCTGCAAGGTCAAAACTATTTTCATAATAACTCAAAGATATCACTTGCCTTTTCCACACTGATAATGCAAAAGCAATGCTGGGTAAAACTGCAGGTGACAGCACAAATCAAGGCACTGTCACTAAACTGTACTAGTAGTCATTGTATTCTCCATTACCACACACTCTCAGTATAAATCTGCCAGTTTCACTTAAGATGTTACCTTGATGAAGCAGTAAAAGTTATTAATTTTATTACATCTCAACCTTGAGTGCATGTCTTTTTAATACTCTGTGTGAGAAAATAGGAAGTATGTATAATGCATTTCTGCTGCATACTGAAGTACAACAGATATCTTGAGAAAAAGTGTTTGTATTATGGAGTCGCAAACCGAACAAGCCACTTTCATGTACATGATTCTTGGTGCACATGTGCAAATGACTGTTGAACTAGGAAAAGAATTTCTAGGTCATAGGGTATCAGTATGTTCAACTTTATGAGAAAATATCAAACTGTTTTCCAAAGTAGTTGCACTCAATTGCATTCCTACAAGGAATGTGTATGAGCTTGAGAATCCACATTTGTTGCTCTGTGTTGCTTCACCCCCCCACAGAATTGTTACCCCACTTCCCCTGGGTGACAGAGACAGAAAGGATGACTCAAAGCCCATCTCTTCCGAGCAGTGAGAGACCCCGAAGTGGTTAATTTCCTGATGGAACCCTCAAGCAAGAGGCATCGCTTCCTTGGGAAATTAACCCCAAATTGGGGTTCTCTTCCTGCATTTATTTTCCAGGCCAGGAAGTTACAGGAAGAGACATAGGTGGGGTTATAGTTTAACAATATAGGCTGGTAACTTTCAGTGAAAGAAGCCAGATGACTTTCCAGTAAGGCTATCAACAAAAGCTGGATCTTAGCAAACATTCCTCCTTACATCAATTTCTCAGTATCTTTACATAACAATCAGTAACTAGTCTGTCCTTGAGCCAGCAACCTGCTGTGCCACAAATCTTTATCTTACACCAGAGGAAAAAAAAAAAAAAAAAAAAAAAGTCTCAGTTTCATCATGTGGCATTTGGCATGAGTGACTCCATTTTGGTTTGGTCTGGTCTGCTGGGGCCTAGTGCAGGAGCTCAGTCCAAACAATGGCCCCTGTAATTTTGTTTAATAGTGCCTACTTCTAGTGTTGAGTGAGAAAAAGTGTACAAGTCCCAGCACACACCTGACACCGAGGGCAACTTTCTTGTGGCTGTGATTGGTAAGCTTTATGTCCACCAGAGGGGCACGAAGGGACGGAGTGGTTGAGGCAGGACTGGAACTGGCTCTGTTGACCCATTTCCTTCCTCCCTGCCCCACCCCTGGGGCTGCAGGTGCTGCCCTGTCTCCCCGCTTTGCTGGGTGCTGATCCTCCGCCCTAGGAGCCTCGTGGCTCTCTCTGCTCCTCCCCACTCCACTCCTAGAGTCCACACAGGCCCTCAGGCTCTTTTCCTTCTGTTCCTGTCCTGTTGAAAATCCTTCCAGGCTCTTCCTGGTCGAAGGCTGTCCCCTCCACCCCAGGGGGCCACACCCTAATACCAGGCTGGGGGGGGGAGCTTTTCCAAAATCCTCCTGCCCCCTTGGCGACTCTGATCTTCCCACCCACCTCCACACCTGCCTGAAAGGAATAAAACTCAGCACCAGTGCAAGGCAGCTCGCCGGAGAAAGTTTTTTATGCAGCGGGCACATCTGCTTTTATAGGGTTAGAAGAGAGCTGATAGGTTTGCTGAGGACACAGGGTGTTTGGGGATTGGATGGATTGCGTTGCTAAGGGGCCGGGAGCAGGGAGCCTGTGCTGATTGGCGTGCGATTCGCGCTGGCGGGAAGGAGAAGGCGGAAGAGAAGGGGAGCCAGCGCCATGATGGGGCGCGGCCGAAAGGGTTCTCATACGACCTAATACTGCCCTTTTGATATCCCATTACTGATGGGAGTGGGTCCCACCCATCAGGTAACCTGAGGCAGAAAAGAATAAATACATTGAAAATCGCTGACTTACACTGAAGGCGCTACCGGACATCATCACCAAATTCCTCAACCTTCCAGAGTCCATGAGATTCGGTTCTGACCAGGCATGGACTACTATACACGGTTCTGCTGCCCCACCCCGCACTCAGGAGGGTCTCAGTGGCTTCCGCAGGGATGTCTTGAACAGTTGAGTCCTTGACTTCCAAATGGAAAGGGTAGGAGGCTGGGCTGGAGGAGGCAGAAGCTGGGGCAGTTGTGGCCACTGGACCGGGCGGGGTGGGGGCTTGGGGGAGGGGAAGGTGCTCATTACCTGGAAGCACAAGGCCCAGAGGCTCTGGGTTCCTGGGGTGGGGGTGGGGGTGGAGACCACTGTTTGCTCTGGCCTCCACTCCAGTCCCTGCTCGCAGGTTGCCAGGCAACCATTGTTCCTTTAATCCCCATTGACTTTGAAAATAAAAATCAATTTCCTTTAGGACATGAGCCAGAGGGCCATATTAACCCCCAAGTTTAAGCAGTCCACTTTTATTGCTCAGAGATTTATGAACAAGGATGTACACAGAGCACTATTTATCATAGGAAAACTTTGGGGGGAGGGAGGGGCTGAATCAAAATATCTGTCACAGTGGTGCAATTAAACTGAGGCCCTTTCTTACCCCAGAATATTCTGCAGCTAATGAAAATGATGACAGAGATGTAGGTGCACTGACAGGGAGACATCCTCACAGTGTAAGTGAGAACAACAAGCCATACAGAACAGAAGAGTGTCTTGCCATTTTTAACAACGACAAAAGTGTGTGTGTGCCGGTTATGAAAACATTCTATAAGGACACACGGCAAACTAACAGTGATTTTCATTGGGGAATGGGACTGTAAATAATTTAAATTTTCTTCCTCTCTTTCTATATTATCTAATTTGAAAAATAAAGCAAGCATGTGTTACTCTTTCATTCTGCAAGCACAATGTCATTTCTTTTTTCAAATGGACAATTACAGCTTTGAGGAATAGCCCCTCAAGGGGCTGCTGGGGGTTGAGACTACTGTTGGGGTTCAGAAAACAATACCCCAACATGAAGTCCCTCTCTCTGACCCTCCCCCACCCTCCGGTCTCTCACCTCTCATCCCCCTCCCCCCCAGCATGCCACAGGAACTAGAATTCCTCTTCCCCAAGGTTGGTGATAGAAACCAAAACTCTTTTCCCCAAAGCCAGCTATGAAGCCTCAAAATATTATTCTAACCTTCTCCCACCTTTTTTTGTAACAACTGGCCATAAAGAATGTAAGACCCTCATTCCAGAGAAGTCCTACCCCCATGCGTTGAAGGAGGAAATGCTACACAGCGGCCAAGACGAACTGACCAGCCAGGCTTGCTGCCACCACACTAGGTCTGTTAGCAACAGATCAGAGGCTCTTTGCTCAGCCACACTGTACACGGTTGTCCCTGCCTCCTAACACCTAAGCATAAAAAGCCCTTATCTTTGGGTCTTCTGTAAGACTGGCCCAAAAGCACAAATCTTACTCGTTGGGAAGGCTCATCTCACAAAGACCAGGAGGCAGAGATCAATGCAAACAGCAGGAGGTTTTTATTTCCAGCAAGCTGGGGTCACTCAGCATTCAAGACATAAGCAACCCCGAATTCACAATACAAGCAGCTTTTATACAGTTTTTTTTTTTTTTGAACAGATCTTGTGATAGGATCAGTTGTTGGTTATCTGTGGCGCCTTTAGATTTACAGGTGGGCTTTAGCAGGCTGGCACCCCTTAGCACATTTCTCCATTGTTTATCTTCCCTGGGGCCTGGCTAGGTGGCCTTTGAACCAGCTATTTCCTGGAACCGGTGGGGGCTATTAATGTTTAGTCTGCTTGGGCCTGACCTTTGTTACGGCCCCTGAAAAGCTGCTTTGCTTAAGCATTGTTACAAGACTGCATACATTAAGGTTATATTTTCCTACAATTCTACTACAATTTTCTATGCCCCCCTACATTACAATTTATTTCCAACACTTCCTTCTGAAGACTCTTGTGCCATGTAAATCTATGGTCAAATGAATTTGTTATGCCTTTCTCGTTAACCTGTCTTTGTTACAAGGTTTCAGATGTGACCCTTATGATGTGGAGTAAAGGGGTTACCCCCTCTCCACCCCTACAGTACGTGGGCAGTGTCAGTCCACTCAGGTGCTAGAGCAAAATGATAAACTGGGCGGCTTATAAACAACACACATTTACTTCTCACAGTTCTAGAGGCTGGAAAGTCCAAGATCAAGGCACCAGCAGATTCCCTGTCTGATGAGGGTTGCTTTCTGGCTCATAGACAGTGTCTTCTCATCATGTCCTCATATGGTGTGAGGATTCTGCCCCATAACCTAATCAGCTTCCAAGGGCCCACCTCCCAATACCATCACACTGGTGATTAGGTGCCAACATATGCCTTTTGGAGGGACATAAATGTTCAGGCCAGGGCAGGCAGCAGGGGCCAGGCTAGAGTCGAGCAGGAAGGCAGGAGGAGGAAGCGAGGCTGAGATTTCCTCCTCAAGCAACTAGAGCCCCTTTCTCTAGGGTCTGGGAGTCCCAGGCTGAAGCTGGATGCTGATGAAGGGGGTCCTGCGCTGCTGGAAGCTGGGCCAGATACCTTCTAAGAAAGACCCCAGAAAGTGGGGGAAGATTGAGCCAGTTCACTGAAAGGGGGTTAGAATCAGGGTATGGACATCAGGCTGAGACCAGCTGGGCCAGGGCTGCAGGCAGCAGAGGACCCCCCCACGTTCCTCCTCCTCAGCCTCTCTCTCCAGCCTGCCGATCCCTCAGGCTCCCTCTTCACTTCACACTCTAGACCCTCTGTCTGGGTGGTCTCATTTATGCACATGGCTTCCACCACTCCCTGGGCCCTGCCCACGCCCTCCTCTCCACACCTGAGCCCATCCTCCACGCCACCCCCTTGTTCCTGAAAGACATGCCCGGTTACATCACTCTCTTACCCAAGACTGTTTGTGGTCTTCCCTGTGTCCACCAAGGAAGGAATACGAGGCCTTTTAGCCACGGCTGCAGCCCAAGCCCTCCCCACCTCCATGCATCTTTGCCTTTGCATGAGGTTCTCGTCTTCCCAATGTCACCTCTCTCTTGTCCACAAGACAAACTCTTTTTAAGACCCAGTCCAAAGATCCACCCCCACTGTGAAGCCTTCTTAATTTCTCCAGGCATCCTATCGTTTGTCTCCCACAATCCTTTCACCCCTCGACCTCACTCATCACACTTGCCACACTTCACCATGACTGATATTGATTTGTCTGTGCTCCACTCACAGCTTGTGGAATCTGTGAGGCAGACAGCTTGTCTATCCCAGCTCCAGCTCAGAGCCAGCACATGCACGCACTCAGGAAGTGCGGTGGGCAGGTGGGCGGGTGGACGGATGAATGGATGGACAGGTGGATGAGTGGGTGGGTGGACGGGTGGCTGAATGGATGAATTACATTGTTCCCTTCAATATACAAACATGTAATTTCTCCCATCTTGATATCAAAACAAAAAACTCCATTGATTCCACACTCCTTTCTTCCCTTTACAGCAAAGCTCTTCAGAAGGGTTGTCAACTATGCCAGTCTGTTTCCCCTCCTCCCATGCTCTCTTGCACCCACTCCAATCAGGCTCTCACTGATCCACTGAAACTGTGTTGGACAAAGTCACCAGTGGCCTTCTCGTTGCTAAGTCTAGTGGTCAGTCTCAGGCATCAGCTTACTTGACCTTTGGCAACATTTGGCCCCTTCTTTGAAACACATTCTTCTCTTGGCTCCCAGGAACCTTACTCTCTTGGTCTTTCTCTTACCCCAGTCACTTCTCCTCAGTCTCCATTGCTGGCTCCTCCTTATCTCCCCAACCTCAGACCTTGCACCCCTTCTCTATCTGTTATAACTCCCTTGATAATCTCATTAGTTTCATGGCAAACTCTTTACCTTCCCGCCAAAATGTGATCCTCTTGCAACCCTCCCCATCTGAAGGAGAAAGATCTTGGAGCTGTCCTTGATTTCTTTCTCTCACCCACATCCAAGTCCTCAGTATCCCTTTGACTGTACCTTCAAAACATGTTCAGAATCCAACCACTTCTCACCACCTCCATGGCTACCGCTTGGATTCAAGCCTCCCAGCTCTTGCCTTCTAAATGTTCTTCCCACGACTGTCCTTACCCTCTCCTGTTTCTTCTCAACCCATCAGCCAGAGTGATCCTTTTAAAACCTAACTCAGATCATGTCACTTCTCTGTGCAAAACCTTCCGATGGCTTGTGTCACTCACTGTGGAAGCTGAGGTCCTCATAATGGCCCTCAAAGCCCTGTGGGATCTGCTCCCTCTCCTGCCTACTTCTCCGACCTCGTCTCTGACTAGTCTTCCCTTCCTGCCTCCACCCTGATTCTCAGACAGGCCAGGTCTGCTCCTGGAATTCTCGCTTCTCTCTCCTTCTGCCTGGAGCGCACTGTCCAGACACCCACCTGGCTCATTCCTCCACTTCCTTCAGATTTGGACTTGAATGTCACCCTATTGAAAGTTGCAACCCCTGCCTCATTGTCCTCTATAGCACTTATCACCAGCTGTCACACTTCATGACTTACTCACCTGCAGACATACTGTTCTTTCCCTCCATTAGAATACCAGCCCCATGGGCCGAGCCCGTGGCGCACTCAGGAGGGTGCTGCACTGGGAGGGCGGCAGCGCTCCCGCCACGGGTTTGGATCCTGTATAGGGATGACCGGTGCGCTCACAGCGCTCACTGGCTGAGCACGGTGCGGCCGGTCTCAAGGGGGACAAAAAAAAAAGCAAAATTTAAAAAAAAGAGAAAGAATACCAGCCCCGTGAGGATTCAGGGTTTGAGTTTTTGTTCTCTGGTGCCTAGAACAGTGCACTACACGTGGTAGGCTCCTTAGAAGTGTGGATGAATCAATGAATGACCTTATTCCTCCTCACAGAGCCCCACACGGCATGTTGCTACACTCATTTGGGGCGGGGATGAGGAAGCAGAGCACAGAGAAGTTAGTTAGCTCCTTGGTGGCCACTCCAGTCACACCACGACTGGAACAGAGGCAGCCTGACTCCAGAGTATATGTTCTAAATACCATGTGTAGTCTTCGGAGCCTCAGTTTCCAATCTTACAGATGGGGACAATACGAATATAGCTGCCCTGTAAGTCTCACAAGGGATGTTTGAGGTTGACATGAAATATTTGTGTGTATTTCAAACTATAAAACTATAAAATGTTGACTACTGTCATTTTCCCTCTCCCCTTAAGAATTAATGTCCCATTGGGCAGAAACAGAAATGACGACCTTAGAGATCAGCTAGTCTAACCCATGAGTTTAAGGTGGAGTTGAGTCTCTGGGTCACTTCTAGGCACGTGTTGGATGGCTTTAGATAAAATGGATTTGACTGACCTCAGATTTGTACTTTCCTGTGAGGAGCACAGTCTGCAGTAGCCAGCTGTCTTTCCCCTGTTCATCCTTCCCTCCATCCGTTCATCCATCCATCCAAATGGCTTTCATCTTTCCATCCATTTATGTATCCTTCCTTCCATCCATCTACCTATTCATTCATCCATCCTTTTGTTCTTTCTTCCTTCATCCTCCCATCCACCCAAACATCATTTATCCTTCCATTCATCTATTTATCCATCCTCTCATCCCACACCTACCCATTCATGCATCCTTTTTTGTTTTCGTTTTGGTGGCTGGCTGGTACAGCGGTGGAACCCTGGACCTTGGTGTTATCAGCACCATGCTCTAACCAGCCGAGCTGACCAGCCAGCCCCTCATTCATCCATCCTTTTATTCTTCCTTCCATTCATCCATTTTTTCCAACCATCATTTATCCTTCTATCCATTTTTCATCTATTTTTTAAAAAATTCTCCATTCATTTCCTGAAGGCTTGCTGTGTGCCAGGCCCTGGGCTTGGAGTTGGGGACACAGAGATGAAGAAGTCTGTCATTTTGCCTCCCATGGATTTGTCACCCCTTTTCCCCTGGGTGACAGAGCCACCAAAGATTACTCAAAGCCCATCTCTTCTGAGCAGTGAGAAGCCCGGAAAAGGGGTTAATCTCCCGGAACCCTCAAGAGCGAGGCATTCCTTCCATTTGGGAAATTAACCATGAATTGGAGTTCTCGTCTTGCATTTTTTTCTCCAGACCAGGAAGCTACAGGAAGAGAACATAGGTGGGGTTTTTGCTAAGTACAGTTTAACAAGTTTAACAATAGAAGCTGGTAACATTCAGTAAGATGACATTCTATAATGCAGTTAAGTTGATCCACCAACAAAAGCTTGATCTTAGCCAACATTCCCTTCTTTTTTTTTTTTTTTTTTTTGTCTTTTTTGTCTTTTT
>NW_007726279.1:307916-353083 GCF_000696425.1 Galeopterus variegatus | reverse complement strand
AATCAGTAACCTGTCTGTCTTTGAGCCAGCAACCTTGCTGTGTTAAAATTCTTTATCTTACAACAGAGACTATAGCCTGGGGAAAATTTCCTGCCCGTTGCAAGGTCAATATTTGAAACTGCAAGGCTTTGGAAAACCAGGCCCTGTGAAGTACATTTGCTTTATGCATACTCCACAGAAGACATCTACACTCCTGGAGTTGCTCACAGCCTTGAGGAAGGGGAACTCAGACAAGGGTAAAGAGATGATGTGGGAACATACCCAGCATGGCTCTTGGTACATGCAAGTACTTAGGTCCTGGAGCTCTGTCTATGATTAAGTACCTTGCCCGAGGTCCCACTCTAGTAAGGAGTAGGACCAGCTGGTGTGGGCGCTGGCCCCAGAGCCCAGCTTGGAGTGAGTACTCTTCTCATCCCTCAAAGCTGTCTCTCCTGACAGAATCACCCCACTATCATCAGCTGTGGGGAGAAAATGCTGAGGGGGATGGGGGAGGAATGCCAGGGCACGCAGTGAGCCGTCCTTAACGTGTCATAAGCTCCACGACCCGAGTGCCCCCTGCCCAGGGAACAGGCAGGCAGGAGAAGGCCCAGGCAAGCCGGCAGGGTGCCAGCAGGCAGGAGGCTGCGTGGGGGAGGGATGGTTAATTCATTAGTCACGCAGTAGTCACGTAGGCCAGCCACACTTTTCACATTAAGCCCCTTTATCTCCTTGCAATTTGCATCCGGTGGAGGCAATAGAAAGCAATTTGGTTAAGTGGCAAATTTAATCACTCTGCAGCCATTCAGAAACCACTTAACGCCTCTGACTGCCTTCGGCTCTGGGCTTCTCTGCTTACCTGGAAAGCACGCTTCCTCCGAACACAGGGCTTTCAGGCTCTCGGCAGCTTGGTTTGGAGGATGGTAGAAATTATAGTATGCCTTTCTAGCTCAGCCCTTTCATCTTGAAGAGATGAGAGAGAGGGAAGGGACGCATTCTGTGTTTCTCATCCATTCCTTCCAACACTTGCACAGGCACCTTCAACTCCCAGATGCTGAAACTGCCTCTCAGAGACGTGACCTTACTTGCCAGAGGTCAAATCCAAGAATGTTGCCTTGAATTGAATTGTGTCCCCCAAAGTCCATATATTAGAAACTTAACTGTGACAGTGTTAGGAGGGTGGAAATCCTATTACGGTAATTGAAAGGTGGGGCCTTGAAGAGATGATTAGGTTGTAGGACGGTGCCCTAGTAAGTGGATTAATAAGTGGGTGGTTTAATGGTGGCCATGGGTGTGGTTCTAAGGACTTTAAAAGGACAGCCAGTGAGGAGGCTCACTCTCCTTCTGCTCCATCATTCTGCCTTGTGGGGATGCATCACTGTCACCACCAGCAAGACCAAGGACCAGATGTGTTCCTTGGACTTTGGAAAGTCCAAGCCTACAAAACTGTAAGCAATAAATTTCATTTTCTTACAAATTACCCAGTTCCAGGTATGTTTGTTATAAGCAACAGAAATGGACTAATACAAATGCCTTATTCCTAAGCCTTTGCTTCCTATGCATTTGTGTCATTTTTAAACGATCTAATCTTCACATGCTATTGTTGTGGTTAAAATTCTTTCCATGACACCACACATCCTCCTGCGTCTCTTCCATGTTATCTCCTCATCTCACAGCAACTTGCTCCCCTCTGCACCCGCAGCTATTGAGTTCAGACCCACATGACTTTGTGCCAGAATCATCGCCACCCTCCACCTGCCTCTATGATCTTTCAGTCCCCAATCTTGATGTCCTCTACTTTCTGCTGCTTTACTGCCTGGGGGATCTTTCTAAAGAGCTGATCTGGCCAAGTGTGATGAAAACCCCCAGGGTTCCGGTCCCCCACTGCTGCTCTGGAGCCCTTCCCAGGAGCCTCAAAGGGCGGCAAAGTGACCAGGGAGGCACCAAGTCAGATTGTGGAACTCTGCCATTGTCACTGCTGTGTTCTGCCTCTCCTTTGCTCAGAATCCTCCCATGGCTCCCCACTACCTGCAGGATAAGATCTAAGCATGTTGGTGTCACATACGAATCTGTTTACTCTTCAGCCTTGACATGCCTTCCCTCCCACCCAACTGTCCCACTCACCATTTCCCAAACAAAACAGGCACTTAGAAGTCTTAAATTTAGCAAGCTGCTTCCGACCTCGGGGCCTTAGCACATGTCCTTCTCTCTGTCTGGATCTCAATTCCTCACACTCTTCTCCCAAATCCAGTCCCTCACCCTGACCTTTTCTGGCTCTTCCCATGACTGGCTGCTTCTCATGCTGTAGGTCTCAGCTTCAGACTCATCCCCTCATAGAGGTTGCCTTAGCTCAGAGTCACCTAGACCAAAGCCCTGAGATGAGGACTGAAGGGTGAGCGAGTTATTAAGAAGTGCTGTGTGGGTGGAAGGTATCAGGAAGGGAGCAGGGAAACAGGGCAGGCAAGTGGGGAAGACAAGCAAGCATGTGATCTCAGCCAAAGTCCCAGATGGCCTGGTCCCACAGGGAGCTGAGAGAGAGTCAATTATATCCCAGGATTTTTTCTTGACTCCAAGCAAGGTATCTACCTAGGCTTTCATATTCTTGCTTTAGCCAGTCGGTGGCTACAAGGCTCCGCGGGGAAGAGACCCAAAGCCTAGCATTTCCACTCCAATGGCCCAAGGGCGTCAGGCAGGGGCAAGGCCCCAGAACCATCAACAGGACCTGAGGCATCTGGGGGAGCACGGGCGTGTGCCACAGAGGCCATCCACAGCACCCACCCAAAAAGTCTTTCTCCTGAGTCATAGCTCAGCCCCTTGATGCTTTCTTACAAAAGCTAGTTGTGGCTTTTTTTCTTTTATATTTATTTTTTCAGGATACGGTGTGTTGTTTCAATACATGCACATACTGCACAATGATTCACTTGGGGAAGACAGCATAGTTTTGTACCCATTAGTCCACCACTTCTCCTTCTCCCCACCCTCTCCCCTGCTACTTGTGTTTTATTTGCTTGTTTCTTTGCCTGTTTGTGGTCTCTCTCCTCCGGGAGAATGTAAGGGCCTTGGGGGCAGGGACCTTGTCTGATCTGTCCACCACTGTATTTCCAGACCTCAGCCCAGCACTTGGCATTAGTTAGTGTTCATGGAATGAATGAATGAATGAATGAATGAACACAGCCACTAAGTGGTAAAGCCTGTACTCAAATTCAGGACTCTAAGCCCAACTCTTTCTACTCAAGAAACAGCAAACCAGGGTGGACCAAAGGCCAAGAAAGAAACTGGCAAAATCATCATAAAACAAAGTGTCAGCAAGTGGCATCTGTTGCCTGTTAGCAGGAGCCGCAGTGCTTTTGCCCACTGACAAACAGTCAAGCACTGGATGGAACAACTCACACGGTGAAGGGACAGAGCGAGATCAGCTTGGGTAGCGGACGTGCGTCTCCCATGGTCAGCAAGTCTCACCCGGCAGCCAACACAGGGCCATACAAGCACCCCTCCTGTGCTGCAGAAAAGAAGGACCCCATCGCCTCCCTGCAGGGAACAGATACAGTAGTGGGGTTGGCCAGGTGCGCTATGACACACATACTTAAGCAGAACAAAGGGGCACACATTGAGTCTGAAACAGGGAAAGGTATTCCCACACAAGGTGACAAGCCCAGCCAGGGCTGGGAGGGTGCGTGTTCCAGGCCCAAGGCTCATTCTTCTGCAGCCGAGAGGAGGTCGATAAAGTGCACACACAAGACTGCCTTTCCCAACAGAAAGGCTTTGATGTTTTCATGGATGAATTCTTTCAGTCAAGGAGCAAGTAATCCTAAGGAATATATACACTCTTTTGGGACATAGAAAGATATAGAGAGCTGCCCAATTGGTTTTATAAAGCCAGCAGAACTCTAGATCATATCTGAAATATACAGAACAAAAACTATAGACTAGTCTTGAATACAGACAAAACTATATTCATTCTCCCCTTTCCCCTTAACAACAGAGCTCTGGTTTTTAGCTGAGCACACTGACGTCTGTTTCTCAGTAGTTAGGATTCAGTTGCATATTAAAATAATAATACAACATAAGGGCCGGTCCGTGGCTCACTTGGGAGAGCGTGGTGCTGACAACACCAAGTCAAGGGTTAAGATCCCCTTACCAGTCATCTTAAAAAAAAAAGAATAATAATAAATAATAATAATACAACATAAGGGCCGGTCCGTGGCTCACTTGGGAGAGCGTGGTGCTGACAACACCAAGTCAAGGGTTAAGATCCCCTTACCAGTCATCTTAAAAAAAAAAGAATAATAATAAATAATAATAATACAACATAATCAGGTAGGATTTATCTAAAGAATTAAAATCTACAAATAAAGTATATCAGGTATTACATAAATTCATATATGAATTTATATATTATGTAAAATAAATATATATTATAAATATATATTATATAATATTGTTACCTCAATAGATACTCCAAAAGCATTCAACAAAACTCAATACTTTATTTTAAAAACTCCCAAAGTTTAAAATAAAAGGAGATTGTCATAACAAAATAAAGAAAAATATCTCAGATGATATGCTTGTATCACATTTTGTGATGAACAACTATAGGAATTCCCATTAAAATAAAATCAAGATTACAAGGAGGTGATCTTTATCACTGTATCAGGTATTAAATTTATGAATTGACAAAGACCTGAAAAATAATGTCTTAAGCAAAATAGAAATGTTTCTCTCAAGCAAAAGAAGTCTGGAGGTAGAAAATCCAGGGCGACTCCACCAACACCAGGGAATAATATTTTTTCTTTTTCTTTCTTTTTTTTTTTTAAAAAGATGACCGGTAAGGGGATCTTAACCCTTGACTTGGTGTTGTCAGCACCACGCTCTCCCAAGTGAGCCAACCGGCCATCCCTATATAGGATCCAAACCCGTGGCCTTGGTGTTATCAGCACCGCACTCTCCCAAGTGAGCCACGGGCCGGCCCTGGAATAATATTTTTTCTATATTTTTCACTGTCCTAGTGCTTGGCTTCTAGCTTTAGGTCTTGTGTATTATTCTGTGTTTGTTGCTTATAACAAAATGTATAGAACTTGGTAATTTTTAAGAAAACAAAATTTATTTGCTTACAGTTTTTAAGGCTGGGAACACACCCAGTGAGGGTCTTTGTGGCGACAACAGTGACAGCAAGGTATCACATTGCAGAAATGGTGGAGCAGAGAGAGCAGAGACTAACCTTCCCATTCACTCTCCTTTTAAAGCCCTCAGAGCACACCCATGACCACCATTATTAATCCATTCACTACAGTCTGCTCCTGCAGTCTCTTCAAGGCCCCATCTTTCCATTGCCATAATAGGATCTCCCACCCTCAACAGTTACAGTGGGGATGAAGCTTCAGTGAGGTCGGGGGGCATCTAGCCTACAGCACTCTGCCCTGATCCCCCAAAATTCATGTCCTTTTCACATACAAATACAGTCATTTCATCCCCAAAGTCTTAACTTGTTTCAACCCAAAAGTCCAAAGTTCAGAGTCCCATCTGCGAAATCAAAACAAGTTACCTCCTTCCAAGATACAATGGTGGGACAAACATAGGGTACAGCCTGTATTATTTCCCTATTGGCTGCTGTAACAAATTACCACAAATTTAGTGACTTAAAACAGCACAAATTTAATATCTTACAGTTCTGGAAGTCAGAAGTTCAAAATGGGTCTCACTTGGCTAACGTCAAGGTGATAGCAGGGCTGTGTCCCTTCTGGAGGCTTTAGGGGAGAATCTTTTCCCTTAACTTTTCCAGCTCTGGAAGCCCCCTGTATTCCTTGGCTTATGGGCTTCATCATTCCAACTTCCAGTTCCATATTGCGTTTTCTATCTCTGACTCTCCTGTCCTCTTTCCCATAAAAGGATCCTTGAGATTACACTGGGCCCATCCTGATAATCCAGATAATCTCCTCATTTCAAAATCTTTAATTACATCTGTAAAGTTCTTTTTTTTTTTTTTTTTGTCATGTAATTCACATATTCACAGGTTCTGAGAATCAGGACACAGAAATCTTTGGGGGCCACTATTCTACCAGGTGGTCCAAGATGACAGCTGGAGTTCCAGCCATCACAACAGCTTCCAGCCAGCAGCAGGAGGATAGGAGCAGAAGACAGCAACTTTCCAGAAGTCCCACATAACACTCTCACTTACATTTCATTGGCCAGAATTTAGAAACGTGTCCATACACGGCCACAGAGAATGCCAAGTAGCAATGTACTCGGTTGAAATTAGGGTTGTGTAATTAAATAGGAAAGGGATAATGGAGGTTAGAGCAGGCGATTCACGGTGTCTGCCATAATTGCTGTCATTATTTGATAGGGTTTCGGAGGTTCTGGCCACTGCAAAAAGACTTAAAACAATGATAAGAGTCACAACTCTCAGAAATGAATAGACACAGTAATATTATCTGAAGATGGTATAATTTACAATTTCAGTAAGTCTCTGTGGGGAGGGAGCCTCCTTAGAAAAGCATTGCAGAATCTCTGGAAAACAGATGTCATTTGAAAATGCTGACTGAGGAAAATAAAATAAAATGTGAATATTGAACAAATCAAATAAAATACCACTAAAGTTCTGTGTTTTTTAATCTGAGCATAATTATTTTAAACTTAACATAGGAAAATAAAAATAAAAAATCCGAGGGTTCGGATCCCACATACAGACCGGACGCTCACTGGCTGAGCGAGGTGCGGGCGCAACACCGAGGGTTGCAATCCTGTTGCCGGTCCCGGTCCAGTACGGGCGCAACACTGAGGGTTGCGATCCGTTGCCGGTCACGAAAAAAGACAAAAAGGAAAAAAAAAAAAAGTGAAACGAGTCTTACCTAATATGAAAATATAAAATGAAAATTAGTAAGACAATGTTGTACCGGTGCATGGGATTAAACAGATCAATAGGCAGAATGGGCTTCACTAAAGGAGACCCTAATGGATGATTTGTAGCCACAAGGGATCCTATGGAGACACCTGAGCAGTGCAAAGCAAAAAGAAAGCACAGATCTAGGGCTTGCAAGAGCACTAAACTCAGAGTCAAGAGACTTGGGTTGAAATCCTAGCACTTCCACATACCAGTTGCTATAGGTTAGATGCTCCCCCAACCTCATTGAAGATTAAATCCCTACTGTAACTGTTGAGGGTGGGAAATCCTATTACGGTAATGGAAAAATGGGACCTTGAAGAGGTGATTAGATGGTAGGACCATGCCATAATGAATGGTGGTCAGGGGCATGGTTCTGAGGGCTTTAAAAGAAGAACACACGAGAAATTGTCTCTCTCTTCTCTTACATGTGAGACCCCTGCATTGCTGTAAAGACACCACCCAAAAGACCCTCACCAGATGTGTCCTCTGGGCTTTGGACTTTCCAGCCTCTGAAACTGTAAGCAATAAATTTCATTTTCTTCACAAATCACCCAGTTCCGGGTACTTTGTTAAAAGCAATAGAAACTAAAACACTAATGTGTTAGTGTGTTAGTGTTAGTGTGTTAGTTCCTCAGATACCATTTAATTTATCTGAGCCTTGATTTCTTCATCTGCATAATGGGGATAATCATACCTGACTGTTGGAAGATGATGAAAGCACTTTAAATGGTAAAAAAAGGGGAAAAAATGCTCATGACAAATAACAAATACTTCGGAGTCAGGGTCTGACTCTGAGGTTAACAAAAGTCTGAGTTCCTATTACCAATGATCAGTGAATTTTTCTGAAACCCAATCTGACAATCTTTATCTTTTAAATGGCAAATTTGGTTCATCTATCTTTATTGTTATTAGTGATTGTTTGGATTCATATCTAATCCTTTATTTTAAGTTTTCTACTTACCTGGCTATTTCATCTTTTTGCTTCTTTAATGCCTTGTATTGGATGGACCAGCTTTTCTCTGTTTCTTCTTGCTTCTCTACTGGTATGAAGCTACACATTCTATTTTTCTTTTCTAATGGTTCTCTTAAAATTTTAACACACTTGATTTGATTAAGCCTAAGGTTAATCAGAATTTCTCTTTCATCTCAAATGATAAAAAGACCTTAAAGTGTTTTGCCTCCAATTCTACCCTCCTGTCTTACATGTTGTTTCGATCAGCATTTTTAGATTTAAACTCCATCAAATTAATCATGTTTATTACTGTTGTTTTTTATCATAAATATTTATTTTAATTTATCCATGTTTATCCATTTATTTGATCAAGATTTCTCCTTATAACTTATTTTTTCCTCCTGGACTGGGTTTTCTTCTTCCCACAGTGCATTCCTAAGCAGCCCTTTTTAACATGAATTAATAACTCTCTCTGTCGTTATATTTCCCTCATTCTTGAGTTCATGCATATGCTGAATGATAGATACCTCCCCAGCACTTCAAAATCTTATTAGATTATTATTCATTATCTTCTGGAGTCTATTGTTCCTTTGTAGATAATTTGCATTTTCCCTCTGAGCTTTTGAAGATCTTCTCTTCTACTTTAGAGTAGTGAAGTTTCTATACACTGTATCTAATTGTGGAATAATTTATTTCTATCCTGCTCAAGACTCATTGTGCTTATTCAGCTTAAGGATTTATTTCTTCCATCTGTGGCAGAAAATTCTCAGTCATTATTTCCTCCAATATTACCATTCCTATATTCTCTCCTCATTCTATCACCTTCCCTTCATATTCTCCATCTCTTTAATTTTTCCACATCTTTACTTTTTCCTGAGGGTAAAGTTTATATTCCTGTTGTACAGAGATGATCATCCTCCCTGCTCCCCAATGCTTTCCTGAGTCGCCCCATCCAAGCAGGGTGAGGGACTCCCAAGCCCAGCCCCAGAAAGAGCCAGCAGCTCCTGAGGGCCCCAGTTGCTGGCTTCCAGCTGCTCAGGGATCTTGGGAAGATTCCAGAAGCAAGAGATGAGGACCCCTTCCTTCCATGGTGTCTCAACCCTGGGACTATGGGGATGAACTGAGGGCTTGGAAGGTCCCAGCCACATTGGTGAACATCAGGAAGAAACATTTCTCTGGAGTCCCATTCCCTCCTGCATCAGTGAAAACACCCAGAACCCCTTTGCTGTAATCTGGAGTGAAGCCTAGGCCATGGTCACACGGACGGGCCCTCTCAGCTTACTCAAAAGTCAGGCCAGTCCACCAGGCTTTTTTGCTGTGACAGCTGTTGTCCCCCCACCACGCACACACAGGAGCTCATGAAGACCCCATGTCCAGGACCCCCACGCCTGCCTGGACACCACCCCCTGTCTCCCTCAGACATCTGGGGTCGGGACCTGGACTAGGGTCCCACCATTGGGCCACATTGGTTTGCTCACATCCCTCCCTCCATTGCTGAGAGGACGGGGCCGGGACCCCAGTGTGGACCGGCCCGAGGCCGTCCTGAGAGGTCACCGTGGAGACACTGTGGATCAGGCCTGAGATAGTCCCACATCCTGCAGAACATTAGAGCCACCTTGCAGGAGCCAGTCAGATCTGTGTCACCCGGGGTCAGAGAGAGGTGACTTTATTAGAGAAAACATAACCTCAACATACAACAGAACTACATTCCCAAGGCGTGCACGTCTCACAGGCTGTAGACATGAGCAGACGAGCATCTCCCAGACTCTGACCCGAGAGGGAGAGCACAGCCGGCCAGGCCGACCTTACCTTATACAGATGCTGCCGGGCGTTCACCACGCTCCGGGCTCTGTGCAGCGAGTGAGCGAGGGACGGTCTGCGGTATCTCACTCATTGGGACGGCTCGGGAAGGTCGGCCCTGGCCCAGGGTCACACAGCAGATAAGTGGCAGGTCGGGATTTAGAACCTGGGCCTAACTGTTGGGGGAAACTGAGGAAACTGCAGGTTCCCCCAGCTAAGTCCGGTTTCTTGGTGTCCCCAACAAAGAACTGAACGAGACAGGCCAGAGGGGAAAAGCAAACAGCAGTTTATTTAGTACGAGAGGTCACTTAGTAGTTTATTTAGTACGAGAGGTCACTTAGTAGCTTATTTAGTACGAGAGGTTATTTAGTAGTTTATTTAGTACGAGAGGTTACTTAGCAGTTCATCGCTCCAGAGAGGAGGCAGCGGGATCCGGCTCCAGCTCAGCTCGAGGACGGGTAGTTACACTCCGGGGCTTTAAATCCTCCCAGCTGGATTCGTGTTGTTCGGTCATTGGTTGAGCCCTGGTCGTCTCTGTTGATTGGCACCTGAGCCAGCGGGAGCTCATTGGTCCAACCGAATGGCGCGCCACGTGGGAGCGGAGCTGCCTGTCTGTATTTCCTGTGGCTGTTTTGCGCATGTGCGTGCTGCGTCCTCGGGGATCCGCCCTGCGAGCTGTCTCCCTTACCAGCTATCCTACTTGCAGGCAGCCAGGTTTCCTCTTCCCGCTCTTGTCCTTTTCTAACTTCCCACCACGTAACCACTGGACTAAACTTCCCCTGAAGACACGCCAGAGGAGGGACAGGAGTCTTCTGCAGCTGGTGATGGCAGAGGCGTGACTGGAACCCAGGTCTCCTGACCCCCCCATTGTGTTTTGTGGGTGATAAGGCCAGTCCGATAGAGGGGGACCTTGCTGTATGTAACCTGCGGTAACCCAGTCCTTCCTTACAGGGCAAAAATCAAATTGCTGAAGAAACCCTGCAGGTTGTGTTAAATAACAGCTCCCCCTAGTGCAGCAAAAAATGACTAAACTGATTATTAAAGAGGGGAAAAAACAGAGAGAAAGCGGGAAATGGGGGAAGAGAAGGAAGGAAGGAAAGGAAAGAGAAATGAAGAAAAGAAACTTCTGTAACTATTTCCAGGAGCTGTGAATTATGCACAGGGAGATCTGTCTCTGCCATCTCTGGAGTTATTGAAGTAATGGCATTGGGTCTGCTGACTCTCATTCCTATTGTCCCAATCTCTTCAGACATTTCTAACTCATTTCCAAATTCTCTTCAAGGGAAATTTACACTTACTGAGAGAGGCACCTCAGTAATCTTTGACAATCTCTGGATTGTCGAAATAACCCTCGGTCTAACTATCAGTTTGCAGGAGACAGAGGAACACTAAATGACACTATAAAAGTATAACTGGCAAGATGCAAAAAACTCTCCAGGACAAATGAGTGGGTTTTTTCCACAAATAGATTGCAAAGAAAAAAAAATGAGAGAGGGCTAAAATACAGATTAAAAGAGATTGAGCCATGTTGTCTTAGTCCGTTTGTGCTGCTGTAACAAAATACTTGAGACTGAGACTGAAGTTTATTTTCTCACAGTTCTGAAGGCTGGATAGTCCAAGGTCAAGGTGCCGGCCCTGCCTCTGGTGAGAGCCAGTCTCTCTGTTTCCAAGATGGCATGCTGTTGCTGCGTCCTCTGAAGATAAACGCTGTGTCCTCACAGGGCAGAAGTTGGAAGAGAAGGGGGGCAAATGCTAGTTTCATCCAGCCCTTTTATAAGGTCACTAATCCTGTTCATGAGAGCTATGCCTTCATGACTTAATCACCTCCTAAATGCCCCACTTTTTAATATTATCACACTGGCAATTAAGTTTCAACATATGAATTTGGAGAGACACATTTAGACCATAGCACATGTCAACCAAAAGCAAGGTATAAGCCTTGTTTGGATCTTGATGTGAAAAAACCAACTATAGAAAAATAAGGACATTTAGATATTAAGAAATCACTGCTATTTTTTTTAGGTCTGATTTATTAGGATGATGTTAAAAATAAAAGGATCTTATCTTTTGCAGACACAAACTGAAGTGTTTATAGAGGAAAGTACATAATGTCTGAAGTTTATTCCATACTAATCTGGGAAGGGGTGTAGGAATGGGGGTGTGGATGAGACCAGATGTGATGATAATTACCTGGGGATTCATTATCCTATTTTCTCCAACTTAATGTATTTAAATTTTCCCTTTTTAGAAAAGATTAAGACATGGGGAAAATGTGGTGCAGAAGAGTCAGACCCTGAATGCTGAAGTTTCTTGATCTTACAGCTTCCTTTTCATGATTGCACAAAAGAGTGATAACTGATTTCATAAAATCTACCTACAAAATAACAATTACAAGCAATAAGGTAACATTATGTCATGGTAACATGGGCATAGTTCTTTCCCTGTTGGTGTCTTAGAGCCTACGAGATTCAGCATTTTCTGTCTTTCCAGAAGAAACAAGCTCAGCTAGGTTAAGGGCTTATCTGGGTTAAGCAGGTGAAGCCGTGGGCCTGAGATCCCGGCCCAGCCCCTGGAGTGCATGCTGGGAATTTCCCATTGCACCACAATCCCTGCTCCCAGGACACAGACCAGGAAACTGCTGGGGCGGACATTGATCAATAGCAACCTTGGGGGCCACTGACCGAAGCTGACACTCAGCAGGTGGCCTCTTGGAAACAGAACCAGGGTTGGCGGAGAGTCAGATCCTGCAGGAAATGTCAAATCCAAACAGGAATCACTCGTTTGTTCTCCCCAGAGTTTGGAAGGACAGATGAGGTGTCCTTGCTCAGATCAGACAACTGCACTATTTCAAAACCCTGGCCAAGGGGCTGCTGATCCAAGGAGACAGGGCCCCAGGAGGATCCAGGGGGTAGCAGGTCATCCCTTTCTCCAGGCTAGGGCTGCTTATGGAAGATCATGTCTGATTACCAAAGTGCTGGTATAAATCCAGGAGAGGTAGAGGGACAAAGGACACTGCCAGGCACAAAAAGAGATACACAAATCAACAATTCACACCAGAAGGAATGTTCAGCTTTGCCAGAAATCAAAGAAATAAAAATGACAACAAGAGACCATTTGGGGCCTTTCAAGTTGGCAAAGGTATTAAAAATTTATAATGCTCCAGATTAAAAGTGTCTAAAGAGACGTAACAACTAAATGCAATGTGTGACTCTGCATTTGGATCCTGGATTGGGGGAAAAACTATAGAGGACATTATTGGAATAATTAGTAAAATTTGAATATGGATTGTGGATTAGAAAACAGTAGTATTGTATCAAAGCATAAGAGGTTCTTAGGAAATACATAGAAATATTTGGGGGTAAAAGGTTATGATGCCTGCAAGTCACACTTAAACGGTTCAGAAAAAAAGAGGAGGAGAGAAAATGGGGCAAATGTTAGCACTTGATAAACCTAGGTAAAAGGGAGTTCTTTGTACTATTCTTGAAATTTTTCTCTAAATTTGAAATTATATCAAAAAGTATTTTTTTAAAAAAGCTTATAATGCTCAGTGCTGGCAGGGGTGCAGGAAAATTTAAATTTTTGTCCTTCCAATGGGAGAGGAAACTGGCTATGTTCTGCAGAAGAATTAGGCAATAAGGAGCAAAACTTTTGACCCAGTAGTTCCACTTCTAGGTATTTAGCCTGAAGAAATAACCACAGAATGGATAAGCCAAATGTGGTGTATACACACAGTGGAATATTATTCAGCCTTGAAAAGGAAGGACATCTTGTCACATGCTACAACATGGATGGAACTTGAGGACTTGATGCTAAATAAAATAAGCCAGTCACAAAAGGATAAATACTGGATGACTCCACTTTCGTGAGGTCCCTAGAGTAGTCAAATTAATAGAGATGGAAAGTAGAGTGGTGGTTGCCAGGGGCAGGGGGGAGGGGAGAGGGAGTTTGTATTTAATGGATATAGAGTTTCAGTTTTACAAGGTGAAAAGAGCTCTGGAGATGGATGATGGTGATGGTTGTATCACAATATGTATTTAATACCACTGAACTGTAAATTTAAAAATGGTTAAGAAGGCAAATCTTATGTGTATTTTACAATAAAAAAAAAATTTGAAAAAGAAAGAAAGAACCATAGATGTGCACAATGACCGAGCTACAAAGGTTTTCCCTGAAGCACTAGATTTTCAACACTAGATTGGGTAAATAAACGAAGGTACATTCACAGAACAGGACACTATGTAACCATTTAAATGATATTGTGAAACAGTATTTAATCACGTGGGAAAGTGTTCATAATACATTAAGTGGGAGGGGGGTTTCTAAGACATTATGTAGAGTATCGGTCAAAACCAAACCAAACTCTGTGTGTGTGTGTGTCCATTTTAATTTCCTTGAGGTCAGGAACCAAGCCTTATTTATCATTGTATTCTTAGGGACTAAGACAGTGCCTGACACCCAGTGAGTGCTAACATGGGTTTGTTAAACAAATGAGTAAAGTGCCTTAGAAAAACGGCCTGAGGATGTCCTTCAAAATGTCCATAGCTATATCCTGAGTGGTGTGAATGCAGGTGATCTAAATTGTCTTCTTTTTGTCTACCTGTGTGGCCTAAATGTTCTACACAGAACATTGATCAGTTTTTCGGTAAATTACTTAAAACAATAAATGCAATTATTTAAAGCAATTGTGAATTCTTTTTTTTTTTAAAGATGACCGGTAAGGGGATCTCAACCCTTGGCTTGGTGTTGTCAGCACCACGCTCAGCCAGTGAGCAAACCGTCCAACCCTATATAGGATCCGAACCCGTGGCCTTGGTGTTATCAGCACCGCACTCTACCGAGTGAGCCACGGGCCGGCCCAAAGCAATTGTGAATTCTTTAAGGCAGTTAATACTATTACTTAAAACAATTGTAAATTATTTAAAACAATAAATACAAAGCAGAAAAAAAAAATGGCCTTAATCTCAAGGCCCTTGGGTATAGGATATCTGTGAAATAGGGTTCGAAGTTATCTTAAACTACGTGGAATTACTCCATTCAATCCTGGAAGGGTAACAATATTCCCAAAGCCCAGTCACACCGAGGAAGGGGGGCTGTGACCCTAAGCAAGTCATTGGATCTCTCTTTGGCCTCTGCTTTCTCCCCAAATGCTCATAGCATCCAGGACAGAGCCTGTGCTGTCAGCCCCTCACCCCCAAGCACGCCATGGACCCAGGGAAATTTGGCAGGGGTAGGGAGGTAATGAAGATTATTGGCTCCATATGACAGATGAGGTGGCTGAGGTCAGTAGGCTGGAATCTGATCCCCAGTGGGTGGGAATGGGGGGCAATGCTGTGGCAGGTTTTCGTTGTATCTATGCCCCCATCCCCATGCCTGAAATTCAGGAATGCTTCCTCCCCTCAGCCCTGCTCTGACACTGCCTGATCCCAACCAACCCAGAACTGACCCTCCTGGGGAGGCGAAACTCATAAGTGTCCCCCGTCCCGTGAGCATTTCTGGGAGCGCAGTTTCTTGCCAGGATGTTAAAATGGCTGCTCTGGGGTCCTGGCTGAGACCTGTCACTTTTCTGACCCCGGGAATGACTTGTAGCTGACCCTGTTTTCCCAGCACAAGAGGCTGCCCAGATCCATCGAGAAGACACACAGCCAGAGGCTTGCTCAGCCCTACATGATTGTGGACACAATCCAGGCTCTATGAGGATTTTAAAAAATTAATAGACTTTATTTTTAGAGCAAGTGGAGGTTTACATAAAAATGGAGCAGAAAGTACAGAAAGTTCCTCTATACCCACTAACCATCCCCAACCCCACCAATTTTCTCTATTAACGTCTTGTATGAGTGTTGCACATTTGTTACAACTGACGAGCCGATATCGTTACATGGTTATTACCTAAAGTCCATAGTTTAAAGAGTTCTCTTTTTTTTAAGTGTAGTAAAATATACATAACACAAATTTTACCATCTTAGCCATTTTTTAAGAGTACAGATCAGTGGCATTAAATACGTTCACACTGTGGTGCAACCATCACCACCACCCACCTCCCAAACTGAAACTCTGTACCCATTAAACAACAGCTTCCCAGGGGTTCACTCTTGGAGTTGGGTTTGGACAAACACATAATGACATGTATCCACCATTACAGTATCATACAGAGTAGCTTCATGGCCATAAAAGGAAGCTCTTTTTTGTTAAAAAAAAAAAAAAAAAAAATCAAAACAGTACCTTTGCTAACATTTGTGTTTTTAAAAAAAGTGGGCAGAGAATATATATATTTGGATTTGCTTGTATAAGCATAATGGGGGTCAGGGGTGGGAGGAAGATTTTCACAGTTTGTCTTTTCAATGATTGCAATACCTATTTATTCAGAATGTAAATAGATAAATACAATGTAAAAAGCAAATTTAAGTAATTCATTTTTCCATTTTATTATAACTGAAAGATCAAATAAGCCCCATCCAGGCTTCTCACGTTCACTCTCTGAGCTGAAAAGCCGCCAGCTAAAGGCAGAGCCACTCAGGGAGGGAGTTATCCCCGTGACCTCCATGCACAGAGGGCAGCTGGGCCCCGCCGCCCCCTATCCCCCAGGACTCCTGCCCTGTCCAGCTTGTGTCTGCCCTGCTATGCCCAGGTGAGGCCCATCCCTCCATCTGCCACCCCAGAAAGGCAAGCTGCTCACCCCCTTCCTGCCAACTGAGCATCCTAATTACACAATAAATACTAATTGCTCGTGACTAGGCTCTTCCACAGTCATAGACATTAACCAAAGTCACGCCTAATGAGCCTCACCATTAATTATCTGTGCTTGCTGCTCCAGATTTAATTATGCTTTGGCAGGAAATAGCAATTCACATAGGATGCCCGAGGAAATGGAGCTTTCAAAGATGCCCTCTTCTCGTTGGGTGGCCTGGCAAAACTGTGTCAAGCTCCCCTTCCAAGCCCCTGGGATTTTCCCAGTGAACAGAAGGACACACCAGGGAAGGGAGTCCACATTTATCCAGTGCCTACTGTATGCCAGGCAGAAACAGGCATTGTCAAATACGTCATCTCACCTATCTTCACAATCACTGTGGGAGACGGGTCCCACCTTACAGATGAGGAGACAGAGACTCAGAGAGACCCAGTGACTTGGCAGACCTTGGGAGAGCCAGGTCTGTCTGAGTTTCAGGCCTATCCATATCCACTACTTGTTGCTTGAGGGATGGCCTTAATGAGTTCTTTTATTCTACCCTTGAACTTGTATAGTGTTTTTCTTTCTCCAAAGCATTACCAACCATTATTACATCTTAGTCTCACATTTGTTTATTAAGAAAACAAGACACTGAAGTGTCTGCAGCCTATAGAGATTGCAATGTGCACACAGTGACACACTCCCAGGGTCATTGTCAGGAAGGCAACAGAGTGGACAGGTGAGAGACTGTTCCTAACGTTGGACTGCCTGGATCAAGTCCTGGCTATATCACCTCCTGGCTGTGTGACCTTGGTCAGGGTACTTGCTCTTCCCACTGAAGGGGCGTAACTGTTGGGTAGTTACAAGGACCAAATCATATACACATGTAGAAGGCAGTTAGCACAGGGCATGGCACCTGGGAGTTATCATCATTTTCCAAAGACTTCTTCCTCTAGAGCCACACTAGCAAGTGGCTTTTCTTTCAAAGCCATTTTGAGAGACTGATTGGAAAAAACTGGCCCCAGTGATTCATGATTCCCTTCCATGCCTTTTGCAACTTTGGTGACTTTTGGGCTTCTTCCATTAAGAGGTGGAGTCTATTTCCCCAGCTCTTGAAGTTGGGCTGGCCTTATACTTTGATTTGACCAACACAATGAGACAGAACTGATGATATGCCAGTCCCAAGCCTTGTCTTGCACAGTTTTTCTCAGTTGCTGGGATCCCTGCCACCACCATGTGAATGAGCTCAAGCCGGCTTCTTGGATGGTGACAGACACATAGCCTAGTCACTCCTGTCACCCCTGCCAATAGCCAGCCAGCTCAGACATATGAGTAAGGCCCCTCAGACCAGCCAGCACCCAGCAGACCTGCCAGCTACCTGTAGACAGTGAGCAAGCCCAGCTAAGATCAGCTGAGCCTGGGCCAGCTCGAGAGATCATCCTACTGACTCATGTTTTAAGTCACTGAGTCTGGGGTGGTTTTGTAACATAGCAAGAGCTAATTGATACAGCCATTTGTGTAACTTATTCTCAGGTAAGAACAGTGATGGGGCATAATATGGTTCCCATTTCTCATTTCCTGCTGCTCAGACTTGGACAAAAGTAGACAGCCCAGAGTAGTCTGGGGCCAATCTGAGGGCAGGTCCTGGGGCTCATCCCTGTTCATATTCCCCCAGAATCTCATATAACTCAATTCAAACAGTCCAATTTTTTGCTTGTTTGTTTAAAAATGTCTTTATTTCATCCTTCCTCTTGAAAGATGCTTTTGCTGAATGTAGAATTCTGTGTTCTCAGAATACAGAAGGTAATCACACCCTGCCTTCTGACTGCCATTGTGGCTGCTGGGAAGTCAGCTGTCAGTCTCGCTGGTGCTGCTTTGAAAGCAATCTCTTTCCTCCTTGGCTGTTTTTAAGATCTTCTCGGGGCCGGCCCGGTGGCGCACTGCTGCAGTGCGCTGCTTGGGAGCGCGGCGGCGCTCCTGCCAAGGGTTCAGATCCCACATACAGACCGGTTCCCGCTCACTGGCTGAGCGAGGTGCGGGCGCGACGCTGAGGGTTGCGATCCCATTGCCGGTCCCGGTCCGGTACGGGCACGACACTGAGGGTTGCAATCCGTTGCCGGACATGAAAAAAGACAAAAAAAGGAAAAAAAAAGAAAAAAGATCTTCTCATGGTGTCTGTTTTAATGCAATTTCATTATGATTTGTCTACATGTGGATTTATTTTTATTCATCCTTTTAGGTTTGTTGAACTTCTTGAATCTAAGGCTCAGTTTCTGCATTAGTTGGAATAAGTAACAAACTGCTGTAACAAACAGCTCTCAGATCTTGTGGCTTAGTAGAATAAGATTTATTTTCTGGTCATCAGGCAGCCTACCACACAACTCTCTTCTGAGTAGGGCCGAGGGACCTAAGATCCTTCCATCTAATGCAGGGGTTTTCAACCTAGGGCCCACTGTTGGATCCCCGAGAGGTCCATGGACAGAATTTAGGGAGTCCATCAACTTAAATGGGGAAAACATCACATTGTTATTTTCTTTGTGCTCTAAAATTTAGCATTTTTCTTCAATTATGAATGTAGACAACAAACCACCATTTTATACCTGTGAATTTGTTACTAAAGGAAGTCACAGATATTTTTATGTCACATTACAGTTGTTGCAGATATCTTGAATGACTGTTTATATTCAAGTACCACTTTGAAACTATGGTAGTTTTTTTTTTTTTTTCCTTTTTGTCTTTTTTCGTGTCCGGCAATGGGATCGCAACCCTCAGCGTTGTGTCCGCACCTCGCTCAGCCAGTGAGCGGGAAGCGGTCTGTATGTGGGATCCGAACCCTCGGCAGGAGCGCCACCGCGCTCCCAAGCAGCGCACTGTAGCAGTGCGCCACCGGGCCGGCCCAAAACTATGGTAGTTTTAAACCTACCACTAGATTGCATGTAATCAAAGTCTCTCTGTCTACAGATGCTAGGTTTGAAGTAGCTGGCCCATTACTGGGCAACTATGTACCTAATAATCATTCAGCTGCAAAATGGGACAATGTGTGCCTTCACGTTGGTGGCCCAGCCCTCTACCCTGCTTTCCAGCACTCTCTGCTGATCAGTATATGGAAGGAAGAGCATCAGAGACCACTGTTCAATGTTCTTATACAAGCTTAGTAATAGCAGCCTTCACCTTATGTCTTTGAAAAAATACAATTCAACTTTAACTTGTCTACATTTTAAATGCATTGTCTTGTTTTTTAATGTGTTCATAGAGATGCACATGTTTTTTTGCCTTCTCGGATGTGTTTCTTCTTCCACCTAGTATCTTATTTTAATTACTATAATTCCTAGAAGATCCATTTGATTCTTTTCCAATTTCTTTTTCAGTATCTTTTAAACAGATTTTTTAATTGCCTGAACATCTTTTCAAGCTCATATCCTGCTATGTACTGAATGTTTGTGTGTGTCTCCCCTGCCCAAATTTGAATATTAAATTTGAATATTAAATGCCAAATTTGAATATTAAAGCCCTAATCCATAACGTGATGGTATTTGCAGGGGAGGCCTTTGGAAGGTAATTGGACTTAGATGAGGCCATGAGGTTGAAGCTTCCATAATGGGATTAGTGCCTTTATGAGAAAAGACAAGAGTTCTCTTTCTTTCTGCCATGTGAGGATACTGCAAGAAGGAGATATCTGCAAGCCAGGAAGAGGACCCTCACTGGACACTGAATCTGCCGGCACCTTGATCTTAGACTTCCTGGCCTCCAGAACTGTGAGAAATAAGTTTCTGTTGTTCAAGCCACCCGGTTTATGATATTTTGTTATAGCTGCCTGAACTAAGACATACCCCTAGCACCAAGAGTGATGCCTGGCAAATAACAGGTGCTCAAGAAACAGGTGCTGGATGGAAGAACACCTTTTACATGTGTCTGACATGGCATCATGTGTGTATGGAGGCTGGGGTCAACAAGGGGAAAGCACAGGCCCTGCTGTGGAGGACCCTCACAGAGCCAAGGTGGGTACAGCAGCACCTCTGCAAGGGGCGGCATCACAAGGGGTTAACAACATGGATCTGAGAGTCACAGGTATCTGGGTTCAAATCTCAACCTCACCACTTACCATCTGTGGCTTTTCTCACGAATAGATAAAGGACAATACTTATGTTTCCTCCCAGACAGTAGTGAGGGTAAATTATGAGTCACATCAAGCACTAGGCAAAGTTTACTAAGTGCATGCTCTGTTAGCATAGTATATATTACTAAAATATGATACCAGTAATTATTATTTATTTTTATTACGGTTATTGATATTGTACACCACGTCCTGTACTATATGTATATTATCTTATTTAAACCCTCAGAGCCACCCAAAGCCATGGACATTATTAGCCACATTTTACACGAGGAAGTGGAGGCTCTGGGAGGCTAATTTGTTCAATAAACAATAGCTATTGTGATTATTATGTTAATAAGTACTGTAAGAGTAGAATCAAGTTTGGTGAGATTCTGTGTGGGGGGGTGTCAGGCGGTTTTTTATAGACCATAGGAGACATTCTCCCTCATGGAGAATTGCTCCATCGTCATCCCCTCTAAGCCTCTAACACCTTGTGGCCCCGGCAGCTTGTCCTGCACAGGTGAGGAAAGTGAGGCTCAGTGCTGTCGAGTGACGAGTCCAGGGCCCCAGGTGGCAGAGCTAGAGTCCAAGCCTGTATGACTCCAAGTCTCCTGTCTCTCCCTGCCCAGGTCTGCCTTGGCTTACACAGCAGCCCAGATGCCGGCTGTCTCTCAGGAATGGAAAATGGTCTGGAGCTGAAGCAGGGTATGGAATGGGGTGGGGTGGGCTGAGCACAGGCAGCCGTGAGCGCCAATGTGAAGCCAGGGGAGCTCGGAGTGGTACTGGGCAGGAGAGGGGCACACCCAGCGCTCTTGGGCAGGAGAGTCTGTCTGGGCGTGCGGGCCATGCTAGAGGAAGATGGGGATTCGGGTCTGAACCACTGCCCAGCTGCAGAGCTCAGCAACTTCTCAGGGCTGGAGCAGATGCTCCCATTCCTTCAGGCACTGTCAGGCTCTGGTGGAGTTTCCATGACCCCAGCAACTCCGGCCTTGGTGTTTGTTTTTTTCTTATGCAACTATAAAATGCTTCCCACATGTTGTTTCCAGTTTCCCTAGGAATGAATCTCTACTGGGCTTGGAAGCCAAGCAAAGGGAGATAGACCAAGGTAGTTACTTTTATTTTTGACAGCTGTTACCCATGTGGCTTCACACAAGCCTCCCCACCTCTTCCCAAACTGAAAAACGTCTCCAAGATGATGTGGAGATGTTACAAGCATAAGGTCAGACAGATTTAGCTGCAGAGACCCATGTTTCCTATTCGTTTCAGCTGAAAAACATACCCCCAGAATGCTAGAGATGAATGTGGAGACCCTCAGTTGGTACGCAAACAGTCCCATATCCTGAGGCAGGGGCCCCAGACACCATACTGAGCTGCATGGTGAGGGAAGAGCCAGCTGACACCCATCTCAAGGTGTCACCATGTGGGAAGGAGTCTGGACTGAGTCCTGGATGGTGTCCCACTCCCGTGCTACCAGCACCCGGCTCTCCAGCCCACTGCAGGATGCCGAGAGAGGGCTTTGTGTCTTTGAAACCCCATTTCCTGGCCTGTAAGATGAGGGATTTGGGCTAGATGGTGGCTAGGGGTCTGTCATGCACTGAAATGTCACCCTCTGTTAAGTTCTAATCAGGTGCATATTTTGGGGAGAAGTCCTTGTTGAAATGCTAATGAGCTACATACAGCAAGATCCTGGAAGAGGTCATCCTTATCTAAAATGGCTACAGTTTCTAACTTCCTGTGGTGAATGAGACCAGATCTTCATCAGAGCAGGATTCTACAGGCTTGAAGATCACCCTTTGTCAGGCCACAGAACCTCTGGCCTCTACAGGGACTGCATTAAACATTCCCAGAAATTCCAAGAAATTTATGTCTCAGAATTTAGACATAATTTAAGTGCTCCCCCAAAGCTCCTGATTCTCACCAGTGCAGAGGTGTAGGCTCCTGGCATTGAGGGGGTTTGTCCCCTGGCATACAGCTGGTGGGGATGGCTGCCTCTGAAAGCTGTGTTCACTGATCTCCACCCACTACTATCCCCTGCATGTGCATCCCTGCTGACCTTTGTCACCATTCATATGACAGAAGAACAACCATAAGTCAGGCATCTTGCAAGGTGCTGGGACACAAAGGTCATTATTGAACAGTCCCTGCCCTCAAAGAGTTCCCAGGGTGGTGGGGGCTACAGACAAGGAGACTGAAACAGGACAGACCCCAGCGTTCTCCCCCAAATCCCCTTCCTTTGCTATCCCTGCAACTCCAGCCAGAGCAGGCCTCGGTCGGGGGAAGGGAGACAGGGAGTGGGAAAACCTGCTTGACCAAACATGGTGGGCTGAATTCCTAAGAGCAGCAATAAAGTTAGTTAAATATATACTTTCCTTAGGCTAGAACTGGACTTGAAACACCCAAGATGTGTGTTTCTTAACTGAATGCCTTATGGCTTAAGAAAACATCTGTAATGCCAGTCCTGAGTTGATTTTTTCAGACCACCTGCAACTACAAGCCTGCCTTGAAGCACACACCCTGGGCCCTCAGACAGTATGGAAAATATCAGTCAAGATGCCAGGAATAGCTGTGCTGACTTCACCCTGAATCTGTCAGCTTCCCACATGACTCCTGAGACTCCCACTCGTGCTTCTGCTCTATGAATGGTTGTGATTTTAAGCTACTGGTCTTTAAGCTCCTTTAGCTGCCACATGCTCCTTTGGCCACTCAAATAAATACTGATCTTCATCACTGCAAACTTTGGCCTGAGAGACTTTGTAGTCATTTGGAAGGCAGATGACAATACGCTCTTGGTTTGGTAACGAGACACGTGGGTGATGAGGAGTGCTGTGGAGGGTTATCTGCCTGGGTTGGCTGAACCCCCACTTCCCACTGCAGTCTTTACTTTCCCTTCCCAGTGGGCAACACAATTTGCAACACTTGAAATTGCACATTTGTCTGTGTTATTTAATGTGTTCCTCCTCCCCTTTGCTATGAGTTCCCTGGGGGCAGGGACAGAGTCTGTTTTGTGCATGATCATATCCCTTGTGCCTAGCACCTGCCCAGCACATGTCTGGCATGTCACTGGCATCCAGGACATTTTTGGATAATGAATGAATGAACAAATGAATGAACAAAGGAAGGGAGGGATGGCCTGTAAGCCAACTTAGTGAAGGGTGGGGGTGGGCATGGAATGGGCATTTGCGTAGCAAGGAAGGGATTGGAGGTGGCAGTTGGGGTGACTGTGCTAGGACATGGGACAAAGCAGAGTGGGGAGGATGCCTAGAAGGTGCAAAATGCTGATAGGGATGGCGTGAGAGCCCTGGGTGCTTTCTCTTCACACAATGCTTTCATTTGCATTTCAACCAATCTGTTGAAATCTTTCTCCCTTTCAAGCCAGGTGGAATGCAGTCCCTCCTGACTGCTGTCCTAACCTTCAGAGTGAAGTACTTGGGCATGGGGTGGGGTCCCACCACCTGTGGCTTATATGGCTATTTAATTGGTACTGGGGGCTTAGGTGCTGCCTTGGTCCCACTCTCCATTGTGGCTGTCTGTCCTCACCTGGCTGTGCACGCTGTGAGGGGAGACTGCATGTTCCCCTGGGAGCCCTCTGGGTCCTGAGGGAAGAGGCTGCAGTGGGCCTCTTGCCTCGTGAGGCTTGTGAGGCCTCGAGCCTATGAACCTCACTTGCTGGTGATGACTCCAGCACTGTGTGTGCCTTGGGAGGGGTCCATGCCTCGGAGTGACCATGTTGTCTCCATCTGTCGACCACCCACTCTTGGATCATGCTGTACACATTATCTATACATTATAAGAACGTCAATGGTATTCACTTAGTTCCCCTTTTGCTGAGTCTTCCGGTTAAAATGGCCTAATTTTATAAAACATATTCAGACAATAAAGACAAACAACATTCTACTGGACTATATTCAACCTGACCAGTAATCAAAGACATGAATATTAAACCAATGAGGGCTGGCCAGTCAGCTCACTTGGTGCTGATAACACCAAGGTCAAGGGTTCAGATCCCTATACCAGTCAATCGCCAAAAAAAAAAAAAAAGAAAAAAGAATTAAACCAATGTGATACCATGCTCTCTACTGGATTTGCAGAGCTGCCCTTTTTTTATTCGAATACTGCTGGTGAGTGTGCACTAAGAATCTGAGTCACTTCTGGTGGGGGTAAATTGGCACAATTCTTCTGGAGGGCAATTAGGTAATTTACAAAGAGAGTCTGAAAAGTGACTCTACCCTTTAACCCAGTGATTCTACTCTAGGATGTATCCTAAGGTACTCGTTCTCAGTTGAAAAAAGAAAAAAAAGATTTATGCACACAACTTTTTTTTTTGGCTGGCTGGCACAGGAATTGAACCCCAGACCTTGGTGTTATCAGCATCACTGCTCTAACCAGCCAGCCTATGCGTACAATTTTTTTTTATTGTAGGTGAATGGCCAGGACAGGGATCCTAACCCTTGACCTTGGTGTTAGAACTCCATGATCTAATCAACTGAGTTAACTGGCCAGCCCTGTACATGACTTTTTATCACAGTGTTATTTTGAATGGTGAGAGTCTCTCTCTCCAAGATACCCTAATGTAACAGTGAAGTTGTAGTCCCACCACTTAATGAGAATATTATGAAGGAATTTTAAACGGTGATTAGCAACTTAAGAAATTGTATGGAAGGTCCTAATGGCGAGCTCTTGGTTTCTAAATACCATTCTCTACTAAAAGAAATCAGGGGGCTTTTTGCAGAAATGGCTGATTCCAGGTCCGGGGCAGGGAAGTAGCAGATTACCCTGGAACATTTTGGTATGCAAGAAAGCCAAAGAAGTGCTCCAAAACTAGTGGGGACAGGTCAAGAGACAGCTTGAAGGGGTTCCCACTGGCCAGATCAGGGACAATTTAAATATCAATAAGAATAATGATGATAATGGATTTTAGCATGTCGAATTTAAAAAATCTTGAAGTACATAGTGATAGTATTAAAAAGGGGGGACAGAGGGAATAAGAAAGGCCAGCTAACAGTGGTAGAAGGTATGATGGATAGGATTTAGAAAATCATCATTTTTCTGGGGCTGGCCCGTGGCTCACTCGGGAGAGTGCGGTGCTGACAACACCAAGGCCACGGGTTCTGGTCCCTATAGAGGGATGGCCAGTTAGCTCACTGGGTGAGTGTGGTGCTGACACCACCAAGGTCTGGGGTTAAGATCCCCTTACCGGTCATAAAAAAAAAAAAAAGAAAAGAAAATCATCATTTTTCAACTACTAATATAATAATTCAGGCAAAGATTGCCAATGCATTCTAAAACCACTGAAAGTTTATAGGAAATTTGCAAGGTCTTCAGATATCACTCTACAAAACATTTATTAACAACAAAGGGAAAAATACACCTTTATGATGGAGAGAGCTGGTAGAAACCATTTTAATCAACTGGTCAAACTCAGCATCACTGACATTATTTATATGCCTCCTGAAGTGACGTAGTGACCTGACATCACCTGTTACCGTATTCTTCCCGAAAATGTAGGACCTGAATCTAATCACAAGGAAACAGACATATTCGTATTGTGGGTGCTTCTACAAGGTAATTGTCCTGCACTCTTCAAAACATCAGCATATGAAGGACCAAAAAAAGGTGGAGGGCTGGTCTAGATGAAAGGAGAAGGGAAAGATATGATAATGCAATGCAATCTCAGATTGGATACTGGGTCAGAAAAAAATGTAAAAACAGTTTACAAAGAACATTTTTTGGACTGTTGGTAAAATTTTACTTTGAACCATATATGATGTAATATCATTGTACAATGTTAAATTTCTTGGATATGCTAATGGTATTGCTGTGATATAGGCGACTACTTTTCTTCTTAGAAGAAAAGCTAAAATATTCTGGGATGAAATGACATGAGATCTGCAATTTCCCTTAAATCATTCATGAAAAAAAAGAGAGAGAACAGATGGGGCAAAATGTTAACAATGAAGGAATCTAAGTGAAGGGCATATGAGTGGGTATTCATTGTTATCAACTTTTCTGTAAGTTTAGAGTTTTTAATGTTTATTTTACTTCACTGCTTGCAACCTTGCCATCCACCCTGGAAATGTTCACTGGCAAGTGTGACTACAATATGCTACTAGTTATATCATTTCTTTTTTTTTTTTCTTTTTTTTTTTTTTGTCTTTGTCTTTTTCCGTGTCCGGCAACGGATCGCAACCCTCAGTGTTGCCCCCGGACTGGACCGGGGACCGGCAACGGGATCGCAACCCTCGGTGTTGCTTCCCGCGCCTCGCTCAGCCAGTGAGCGGGAACCGGTCCGTATGTGGGATCCGAACCCTCAGGCGGGAGCGCCACCATGCTTCCCAAGCGGCGCACTATCCAGTGCACCACTGGGCCGGTCCTTAATGTTTATTTTCATAAACATTGTGGAAAGTTGTATGGGAGGTATTTACTACAATATTGCTATAAACTATTATGTCATCAAAGCAGAATATGAAGTTGCATATACATTTGGATGTGTATCCCTACCAGGTGGCCGTTGCTCTTGCCATTCAGCTTCCATCCTACCTTCTTCAACTAGCAGCTCCATTATTTTCTTTTGGCCCTCACCCCTCCCTCTTTCAGTTCATGAGGTTTGGGTGTATCCATATGAACCACATCTATCTGTCCCCAGGGACTGCTGGGCACATGTCTTAAGTTAGTCCAACCAGAGCAATGGATACCAACCCCAGAGCTTCTGCAGGACTTGTTGGGGAAAGGGAGTACTCTTTTTCCACTGAGGCTGTTAAGCTAATAGGATGTGAAATAGCCAGAGTGGTGTGGTCATCTTTGGGGAGTAGCTGCCTGTGAATCAAGCTGACACAGAAGAAAGGAGAGCTAAGAAAAGGAGAAAGATACCAGTTTACAGTGTTTAAACAGCTAGGTTTAAACATGTCTGAAGTTAGGCAAACCTGTGGATTTCCTTTTTGCTTATACCAGTTTGAGTTGGGAATCTGCTGCTTGCACCCAAGGAGTCCTGATCACTATAGTATGAAAATGAATAGAAAAGGTGTATTAGTTTCCTATCACTGCATTCCAAATTACCACAAGTTCAGCAGCTGTACTTAAAACAACACACATTTGTTATCCCGCAATTTCTGGGGGTCAGGAGTCTGGGTACAGTTTAGTAGGGTCCTCTGTTCTGGGTCTTACCAGACTTCAATCAAGAAATCAGCCAGGCCCATGGTCTCATCTGGGGGCTCAACTGGGGAAGAATCCGCTTGCAAGCTCACTCAGATTGTTGGCAGATTTAATTTCCTTGCAGGTGTATTACTGAGGGCCCTGGCTTTTTGCTGGCTGTCAGTTGGAGGCTGCCATAAGGTCCCAGATACAGGCCATGATCCCTGGGCACATGGGCTCCCACAACATGGCTGCTCACTTCCTCAAGCCAACAAGAAGAATCCAGTCTGCTGGTATGGAATCTTATATAATGTAACATAATCATGAGGCTGATATCCTATCACCTTTGCCATATAATGTAACCAAATAAAAGGAATGACATCCCCTCACATTTGCCATACTCAATTGGCTAGACAAAAGTCACAGGTCCCACCTGCACTCACAAGGAGGGAATCACACAAAGGCATGGCACCAGGAGTCGAGAGATCACTGGAGGTCAGCTTAGGATCTGTTCACCACAAAGGGAGTGGGAAGATTCCACTCAACAACTGCCACGCCTACCCTACCCACCACTAAACATTTATTTAGTGAGTATTTATGACTGAACACCAAAGCACCACACGTATGTATCCCATTTCTTCCTAATGTAACAGTACCTATTGCTGGGAAATGGGAAAGGGGTGGTGCTGATGGGCACTAGAACTTTTTGCTCTGCATATGGTGTTGTTTGGAATTTTTATAAGCATGTATTCACATATTATGTAATTTTAAAATAGGATTAAAAATAAAAATTGTATATATAGTATGACTTCAACTAAAAGCTGCTCTTCCTCTACTTCCAGACCTTCCTACATATATATACACACACAATTGGAAGAAAAAAGACTAGAAGGAAACAGGCCAAAACGTGAAGACAGTTCAGAGTGGTGGGTCTATGAATGAATGATATTTTCTTCTTTATACTTTTCTGTATTTTCCACAATTAAGGAATATTACTCTAATAATCAGAAAAAAAAAACCCAAGTGATTTAAAATGATTTTTAAGTCCAATTTTATGGCTAAAAATAAAGCAAACCCTCTTGTTTACCTTCTGCAGAAAGGCAATTTCCTGCTGCTTGGGTGGCTGACGGAGTGTCTGTTCCTAGAGCTTAAAGAAATAAATCATATGTCAGCAGGGAACACACACCTGCTTCCTCTCACACTGATAAAGAACAATTAACTCTCATCAGAATGTATCTGGCTTTGTCCCAGAACTAAGCGTTATTTGAAAAATTATGGCAGATTTTCTCCAATGACTAAAAGCTGGAAGGGCCTCACCAAGATGAGAAATAGAAGACTCTGTGCCAGACAGACTAGGTAAACTGATGTGTGCAGTGACCAAATAGTCCAAATCCATGGTTATATGAAAACAAACAAAAGATATGCTTGATCTCATATTTATTACTAACTGGAGGACCTTGATGGGTCTTTGGACCTGTTTGCTTGTCTGTAAAATTACAGAATTGAATATGAAAAGCTTCTGTCAGAGCCAACTGACCAAAGATCAAACCTGTAGCCAAAACAAACAAACAAATAATAAAAACAAAACACAAACTCCCAAAGTTAGGTTTATCAAGCTTGCTGCAGCAAGAATGTGTCCTCAGGAGCATCTTAGGAAGGGGCGATGACAGGGACTTCTTACAGGGTTTGGGCTTGTGCTGGATGATTGTGAGGGAGATTAAGGAACCTGGGCCAGTTCTGGCTTGGATGCTGTCAAGAAGCAGGGGCAATCTGGTGACTGAGTATCTCAATAGTTGTTATCTAGAAGGAGGGTTAATACGGGGCTTGAGTCAGACTGGTAAAGCAGCAGTTGCTTAGAAAGGAGCACTGCTTGTCAGAAGAAGGCGGGTGTTAGTAATTTTTGTGCTCACAAGAGTGGCCTTGTTAATATCTTGTTCTGAGCATTGTTTATGTTCTGTTGGGAATATGGTTGACTGGTTGCCAGCAGGGCCATTTTTCACTTTCTCAGTCTCACCCAACTTTAAAGAAAACATACCACTCGATAAAACTAACATTAAAAAACATAATAACAACATTTTAATACACTTTACAACTTATAAAATGCTCTTTTTACCTGTGGGGAAATTCTTTGTGATGGTGAGACATTTTCTTCGTTTTTAAGGAAATCGAGGATTGGAAATGTTAAGTAACTTGCCCAGCACCACAGCTAGTTAAGTCATGAAACCAGAAAACAGGAGCATTCAACTTTAAGTTTATACTTCCCTTTTTGTCACACATCAGAGTTCCTCATTTAGTTCTGGTTTTAAAAACTGCTTGTTCATTACACAAACCTGCACTGAGAACTTACTAAGTGCCTTGCACTGTTCTAGGTTCTGGAGATGCAGCTGTAATGATAGAGGTAACCAGCTCGGAGTCTAGTGGGATAGATGGAAAGTGAAGAGACAGCCCAGCGAAGCCTCAGTATTATGACCAGGGATCAAGTGTGCTGTGGGAGTTCATGACCAGGCAAGGACACTGCATCAGTATTCTATTGCTGCTGTAACAAATTACCACAAACTTAGTGGCTTACAGCATTATAAATTTATTCTCTCACAGTTCTGGAGGTCAGAAGTCTGAAATGCATCTCAGTGAGCTAAAATCAAGGTCTTGGCAGGGTTGCATTTCTTTGTGGAGGCTCCTAGGGGCGACTGTTTCCATGCCTTTTCCTTCTAGGGGCCACCTGCATTCTTTGGCTCATGGCCCTTCCTCCACCTTCAAAACCAGCAATTGCATTGCTCCAACCTCTGCTTCCACTGCCCCAGCTTCTCTGACTCTTCTGCTTCTCTTGTCCATTTTTTAAGAACTGCAGTGGATTGAATTATGTCCCCCCAAAACTCACTGAAGCTTGAATTGTGTCCCCAAGTTTTATTTATTGGAAGCTTAACCTCCACTGTGATTGTTAAGAGGTTGGGAAATCCTATTATAGTAATTGAAAGGTGGAGCCTTGAAGAGGTGATTGGATTGTAGGACCCTGCAGTAATGAATGGATTAAAAATGGAGGTCAGGGGCGTGGTTCTGAGGGCTTTAAAGGAAGAGGAGCATCTGTCTCTGCTTTCTTTGCTTCCACCATCTTGCAATATGAGACCTCTGCTTCACTGTCACTTCCACCAGATGGACTTTGGACTTCCCAGCCTCAGAAACTGTAAGCAATAAATTTCATTTTCTTTATAAATCACCCAGTTTCAGGTATTCTGTTATAGCAACACAAAATGGACTAATACGAGGACCCTGTGATTTAATTGACACAGCTGGATAATTCAGGATAATCTTCCTCTCTTATGACTCTTAACCATATCTGCAACATCCCTTTTGCCTTGTAGGGTAACATATTCATAGGTTCTGGGGATTAGGACACGGACATCTCTCAAGGGCCATCATTCTGACTACTAGTAATACCAAGCTGTTTTTTTGTTTGTTTGTTTGTCTTTTTCTTTTTCTGCGGGAAGGGGAGGAAGGGAGTTCTAATTTCACAGAGAAAGTGGCATCTAAGTTGACACCAGGAGGAGACGGAAGTGTCCCAAGCAGAGGGGAGGTCTGGAGGCAGAGAGAAAGCATGGTGCCTTGGTGGATACATGAGTAAGCTATTGCCAGGCTATGCTGCAGTAACAACCTCCCAAATCTCAGGGGTCCACAATAGCAAAGATTTACTTTTTATTTAAGCTACATGTTCACCCATGTCTTCTTCATTCCAGGACTCAGGCTGAAGGAACAGCTCCTACCTAGGACATGCTGGAATCGTGGAGGAGGAACAAGTTAGGTGATAAAACCACAGATGACTCCTAAAGCTTCTGCTTAGGAATGACACACGTCTCTACCACTATTATTTCACCAGTCAAAGCAAGTCGGGTCATATGGCCAAGGCTGACATCCGAGGGACGGGATGTAAAATTTTCCCACAGGCAGAGGCAGTGAATAACTGGAACAGTAAAACGGTAGTACCGTGGGTAAGAGACTGGAGTGTAGAATAAGATGTGGAGAGTGGCTGGAAGCTCATGAGGTGGTGAGGGCCAGACCATGCAAGGCTTTAACAACCAGTTTCTTTTATTAGTATGTAGTCTCCATGAAGGCAGGAACTAGTCTCTGCCTTATCATTCTAGCCAGTGTTTCTCAACCTTTTTTCTCCATTATTACCACCTCCCATAACATCTTAATACCATAGATATACTGTTATGTACTGTATGTGTATCTGCTTTATACACGAAAACAGTAAGAACCAACTTCTCACCCCCTTGGTGATATCGGCCCCCGTTGGGAATGCATGTTCTAGCCCTGATTATATTTAAGGTTTTAATTAATTTCTTGGATTTAATTGACTTAAACCATGTTTGTGAGTTAAAGCAAATTGCTAACAGTTGACAAGTTTACATGGGTAGACTTTATTACTTTATGTAAACTTGGTTTAACCAGTGCTGCAAGACAAGAAGCTAAGCAGCTAAAGAGCAGAGGTACAGTGGGTAGAGAGAAAACTTAATTTGACATTAGGAAAGAACCTCATTATATCTAGGTGTCACTTTGCAAAACTTTCAAAAGTTGGATATAAATATGTTGTTGCTTTCAGAATTCTTCTCTACTGCAGTGTACCCTTGCCTGTCTTTTGGAAGACACCATTATGCTTAACTGTACTTTCTCTCTGATGATTAAAGGTCTTTGCTACTGTTATGGTCTGAATGTGTCCCCCCAAAATTCATGTGTTGAAACCTAATCCCTGATGTGAGGGCATTTGGAGGTGGGGCCTCTGGGAGGTAATTAGTCATGAGGAGCCCTTATGAATGGGATAAGTGCCCTTACAAGAGGCCCCAGAGAGCTCCCTCAGCCCTTCTGCTACGTGAGATTACAATAAGAAGATGGCTGTATTAGTCTGTTTTTGTGTTGCTACAGCAGAATACCCGACACTGAGTAACTTGTAAAGAAAAAGGGCTTATTTGGTTCATGATTCTGAGATAGCTGTGGGCTGTCCATTCTGGTGTGGGCCTCACACTGCCTCTACTCATGGCAGGGCAGGCAGCAGGTGCAAGCAGACCACATAGTGAGAGGGGAAGCAAGAGAGAGGGGAGGGGAGGTTCCAGGCTCCTTTTAATAACCAGTTTGGGGAGGGGGGTTAGTGAGTGACTTCTCACTACCCACCCTTCCCCAGAGCATTAAGTCTATTAATGAGGGATCTGCGCCCATGACCCAAATACCTCCCAACACTGCCACATTGGGGATCAGATTTCAACATGAGCTTCGGGGGGACAAAGGCAGGCACTCAGCAGACACTGCATCTGCTAGCACCTTTGTCTTGGACTTTGCAACCTCCAGAACTGTGAGATATAAATTTCTGTTGTTCATAAGCCACCCAGACTATGGTATTTTGTTATGGCAGCCCGAACAGACTGAGACAATTATGAACATCTGTGACCAGCAGTATCTTTGGGTCAACTTTTGCTTTTGTATTTTAAATTCTTATGGCTTTTCCCCCTTTGGGGAAGCCTTGCCAAGCTGCCTAGTACAAGTCCAAACTACTATCAATGCACCTGGCCAGTTAAAGTTTCTCTTCTTTGCTATAGTTTTAGAAAACAGATGAGCTGGATGAATGGGGTAAGATGCTGTGTGAAAGTCTAAGAAACTCCAGAGGAATCGTGCATGACTTTAGCACTTTGCCTGATTCAGTCAATGAAGTTCAATGAACACCAATCACAGGCCAATTATGTCCCAGGCATTGTTCTAGCCAGTGTCTAGGCAGTGTTCTACCCACTTCTAGGCACTGGGGATACAACAGTAGCTAAAAACAACAACAACAACAAAACAGTTCACCCTTGAGCAATGCAGGGTTGGCGCAATTGAAAACCACATATAACCAGCAGCCCTGAGGAACCCACATGTAAGAAAAGTTGGCCCTCTGTATATGTGGGATCAGCCCTCCATATATGCAGGTTCCACCTACTATATTTACTGAAAAAAATCCACATATAAGTGGACCCATGCAGTTCAAACCGATGTTGTTCAAAGGTTTGCTGCAATGTCTTTCCCCTCAAGGGATCAGAAAATTCCAAGGACATTTGAGTTTATGAGCTCTGCTTGTATGACAGCAGCAAAGCCACGCAGTGAGTCACGCTAAGGTTGGCTAGTCAAAGAATGGATGTTTGCCTGCAGATATGAAGGGCTCTACTCTTGGATTTCATTTTTCTGTCTGTACTTGACTTGAACAAAGATGAGGAGCTGACTGTGAATGTGGAGACCAAGAAGTTATGGGGGAAATGTACAAATTCATTGATTTCGTATTATTAGTTACTACACACAAAAAAAATCTCCTCAGGTACAGCCTGTCTTCACCTCAACAAAATGAATTATTACTATCCAGAATTTGCATGTGGAACAACTGTAGTTTGTACTTTCCAAAAATATAGATTTTTAAAGGTTTTCCCTGTTTAAGGAAGGTGGTGGTTCAGGGGCAGGTGGTTCAGTACTGAGCAGAAAAAAAAAGGGATTTTTAATCCAAAGTCCTTACCTTGGACTAGAAGTCCCTACAGGACTGGCTCCACACCCCTTCCTTCTCCCCTCTGCTTGCTCTGTTCTGGCCACACTGGCCTCCTTGCTGTTCTAGTCCTCAAACCCACCACGTGTGCTTCCCTTCAGAGACTGTGCACTTATTGAACTGCCTAGAAAGCCCACACCACGTTTTGTGTGGCCCACCACTTTATTCAGGCCCTGAACAGGTGCTACCTCTGCAGACAGGACTTCCCTGGCTACCTCCATTCCCTCACCATCCCATACTACACCCTTGCCCTATTTTTTTTTTCATAGCATTTAACACTGTTGCAGAGAACCCTGAGCATTTTATGCTTGACTCTGGCTCCTGCAATTTAGCTTGCCTGCTTCCTGCACCCGCCTGTATCCATGTGTTAATAGGAGACAACAACAATCTCCCCCACTGCCCTATGGTCTGGATGCAAATTAGGCTCCAGAGCTGACCAATGGACTGTGTCCCATAATCAGCCAATATGAATTAGCAGGGCTGCATCCCTCATTTACATATGAGGACCTGAATGGGAACTTGGGGAAAGTTAGGGTGGGAATTTTGGCTATAAAGACTGCCTCTTTCTTTTGTTCAGGGAGACACTGGTCTAGGAGTCTTCACTCCCCAGTGCTCTCCTTGCTTGCAAGCAAAAAGGTGCTGTAACACTGAACAAAGAGCTGTAACACCAAATAAAGAGCTGTAATACTGCAACACTGACGACGGTCTTGGATCTGTGCGATCTCCCCCACAACAACACTAAGTGACATGTTATGTTTATATATAGTTTGCCTGCTCCATGTGGGCAGAGACTCTGTTCACCACTCCACTCCCAGTTCCTAGAAGTGGCCAGTACACAGGGTACCCATAATTCTAATTACTTTGTAATCACAGTTACTACTGTAATTCATATTATTACTTTAGAAACACGTACAAGTAAATGTTAAGATAAAAGAGTAAAAAATAAATACAACAAAAAAGATTATTAGTTTATAATGGTTTAAAATAACTTTATTACCTTTTTTCCTTGAAACATCTTCCATAAATAAGGCTTCTTTATTTAATACACTTGATGCTCAAGTGTTCTTACAAAAGAGTTTCACTTACTTTGAGGTGTTTATATGTTTTGAGTCTGTATCTGGAAAGATCACAGATTAGAAGTGTGGAAGTTCAGAATCATTTAATCTATGTTTTTCTCACTCAGGAAAGAATACATGTTTTGTTTTTTTTTTTTTGTCCTTTTTTGAGACCGGCCGCACCGTGCTCAGCCAGTGAGCGCACCGGCCATCCCTATATAGGATTCGAACCTGCGGCGGGAGTGCTGCTGCGCTCCCAGCACCGCACTCTCCTGAGTGCGCCACGGGCTCGGCCCAAGAATACATGTTGAGTATCCCTTTTGAGATGCTTGTGACCAGAAGTGTTTTGGATTTCAGATTTTTGGGATCTTGGAACATTTGCAGAACACATACTGGCTGAGTATCTCTAATCCGAAAATCTGGAATCCCAAATGCTCCAATGAACATTACTTTTTTTTTTTTTTTTCGTGTCCGGCAACGGATCGCAACCCTCAGTGTCACGCCCGTACCGGACCGGGGACCGGCAACGGGATCGCAAACTTCGGTGCTGCACCCGCACCTCGCTCAGCCAGTGAGTGGGAACCGGTCTGTATGTGGGATCCGAACCCTCGGCGGGAGCGCCGCCGCGCTTCCCAAGTGGCGCACTGTAGCAGTGCGCCACCGGGCCGGCCCTTGAACATTTCTTTTGAGCATCATGTCGGCCCTCAAAAAGTTTCAGATTTCGGAGCATTTAAGATTTTAGATTTTTGGATTTAGGGATGCACACCTGTACTAGTCTCAATGTGTGCAGAGTAGCCACAAAGACATCTTTCTCAGTCACTTCTTTCTTCTGGACAATCACAGCCCAAAGTTCCTCAGGCCGTTAGTCCTTGACTATCCTCTCTGGCTTTACCAGTTCTTTCCTTCTACTTCCACCCAGATCAAGAAGCCCATACTGGCCTTTTCCAACACTCAGCCCAATGAGGCATATTCGAGTAGTTTCCCCACCCCTCCTACAGGATGAACTGGATATAAGCCTTCTTAAAATAAGGCTGGACTGCCCAGCCCCAGGCAGTCTATTCCCTCATCTATAGAACTAACAGGGTAAGCCTATTTCCACTGTATTTTAACAAAATCCATGCTTTTCCTTTGAGGTTTTTGTTCCATAGCAATAGAAATGGTAGTTTTCAGTAAGCACAAAATCTAGAGAAAGAGAGATTGTATAATCTTATTTCCCAATTGACACCTATAAATACAAAGCAGTACAAAAGCTCTAGTAATATATGTATGTATATATATGTATGTGTGTGTATATATATAATATACACACACACATATACACAGGGGGCCTTCTGTATCTGTGGGTTCTGCATCCATGGATTCAACCAACCTCAGACTGAAGTATCTGAAAGAAGACTGAGTGGTACTAAATATGTATAGATTCTCTGAAAACTATAACAACTATTTACACTGTATTAGGTATTGTAAATAATCTACAGATGATTTAAAGTATATAGGAGAATGTGCATAGGTTACATGCAAATACTACACCATTTTATACCAGGGACTGGAGTATCTGAGGATTTTGGTATCAGAGTGAGGTCCTGGAACCAATCCCCTACAGATACTGAGGAACAACTGTACATATATATTTATTTAAAATGTCTTTAAATAAATACATTGGATTGAGAAGGAAAAAAAATTCAGCTCTCCTGTAACTCCTTTAATTAGGTCAAGAAGGTTTTGTTATCTGAGGATAAGTGAATGGTAGCACTTTTTAAAATTTCCCAAACAGTTTGTTAGTAGTCAAGAATACTAAAACTGAAATGCAAAGAAAAATAATCCCAGAAACACACTGTCAAGCTATTTCCAAAGCCAAGAATGTGTAAGGACTGAACAAAAGATTTAGACATCCCAATGAAAGCCAGGAGGACATACACACAGATGGAAAGTCTGGCAATACATGATGATGAAGCACGTGCTGTTTTCCATTTTAAGAAACCTGGTTTTAATAATTTCCCAGAAATATTTCCAAATTAGAAGACAGGAAAAACTCTTTAAAATATATTATCAAGACTGTTAGTAAGACTCCACAGCTCAAGCTCTGATGGGCTATCATATCTGAATAAGAACTGCAACATAAATCCTATACAGATTTAGTAAGGTGTCTCTATCCCCAGCCCCTTAATATCTATGTTTATATGATGTGCAACTTTCCACCTTTTTCACTCATGCCAAGTTGAACAAATGCCCAAACACACCTAAGATTACCTTTAAAATTTCATTTTCTAATGAAAAATAAGAAATACACACATCTAATAGTGTACCAAAACTTTTAAAGGATTTATAGGGCTTATATGCCAGTTAAAGTCATGGTAGAGATATCATTAAGAATAAAAACTCTGGTCAGGTTTTCAGTTAGCACCAATGCTTCAAAGACATTCCCCCGACAGAAAGGACTACACCCTTGCACAGCCCAAGATCCACCTATATTAATTACATATGAAGAGAGACCATCAGTACCCAGGTGACAAAACTTAACTATTCAGACGGGTAGATGAAAAAGAAAGTTAAAACAGACATTAGACTTAAACCAAAGAAAATGTCTCTTCAAAGAATAACTATCTCTGCACTAGAGTGTTTTAAAATGCAAAGATTGCTAAAACAGATTTTATTCCAAAATGCTACAAAAGCAGGGGTTGTAGATGTCATGAACTGGAAACCCAAAGTACAGGCTGGAGGAAAGGAAATGAGGAGGAAGAAGACAATGAATGAGTGAGTAAGAATCAAAGGAAGACAGCTTGGGGGATGGAGGGCAGACTAGAAGAGCACACACTGGGAGCAGTGGTGAACCACTAAGAATCACTTACAGGTGTCTTCAGCTGCTGATTTCTGGCTCTACTCACTAAAGTCCATCTGGAAAGGTCTTATTTGATAGGGATGAAAAACAATTATTTAAAAAAAGAAAACTGCACAGTAAATTTTATTTATGTATTATAAAAAGATTTACACCAATTAGGCTTTTAACATGTAAAAAGTAAATCTCTATTTGCAAAATTAAATATATGAAAATATAAAAGCAGACTGAATTATCAAAAAAGAAAACTTTTTATTTTTCTCACTAAATACAATTAGTTTCCCTGATTATAACCCATAATCATTATCACCTAAAATACAGGATGGTCTGTACAGAGGTAAACAACCCCAGTATCTCTCTCTCTTTTTCTCTGTCTCTCTCTCTCTCTCTCTATATATATATATTAGGAACACTGAACACAGAAAAAGCAGAGCCGAGCTGATTAAATTACTGTCTGTTTTAGAAACTCTTACCATCTGAAGGAACTAAGAGGAAGATTTAGGTAACAGAGTACTTGTATAATAACTTAAAAAGTTAAAAGCCTGTAGTGATAAAATAACCTCGTACACCATTCTCAGGAAGTTTAGGTCATGGCCTTTTTGCAGATCCCAAGTCTAGAAAAAGAACCATCATCGAAACAATTGGGCTCAGTTCATTTGCCATATGGTTGATCATGGTGCATTTCTGGTGTATATGTCAACAGAACAATCATGACCCACAGGTGAAGCAAAGCCTAAGGAAAGAAAAAACAATTTATGGATTAGCCAATAAATCAGTCCTTACCAAAGATCCACAGTGTAGTGCACTGATGGCAGAAACTATGTGTTATTTGTCCTTATAGGATATGCCGGGTCTGAAATATTATAGGAGCTCAGTACATGTTAACTGGATAATGAAGGAACAAATGAACAAACAAACAAGCTAAGTGCAAATAGAGGGTAGTAAATACTTAGTACACCTTACAGACTTCTCAACTGAGAGGAGTAAAGTCCTCAACTTAAACATGTTGATGCACATATGTGCATAAATAACCAATCAGGTGATTGTAATAGAGTGGATGGCATGGTTAAAATTGCTAGATATATGAGAGCACATCAAAAAGTTCATGGAAAAACAGAATTAAAAGATTACAGAAATCTTTCCATGAACTCTTTGAAGTACCCTTGTACATGAAGTTGGTTGGCAAGGCTTTTTAGAACAGAGTATGGTTGGTGTTTTGAAAGAAAGTTTATACAAGATTTGGTGAAGAGGAGATGGGAAAATATTCTTGACAGGAACAGCGTGTCAGGTTTCAGAAGCTGGCTTAGGGTCCAGTACACAATCCACAGTGATAAATTTCCACTAATTCACTCATGGCAGTACTGAAATAATGAGATTCCACACTCCCTACTTCACCACTTGCAACAAATCATGTCTCATGCTGACAGATGGTGTGTTACCCATAATCTCAAACACCTGGGAAATCAACTCCTGTGGAGACATATTCTGAATCCTTCCTGATGCCATTCATTTTTATTTTTATTTTTTTGGTTGTTCTTACCATCCTTCCCTTCTTAAAAACTTTTTATTTAAAAGAATAACTCTTCCCTCTAGTGGATCACAGAGAAATTTCTTTTCAGGTAGGTTTTAATTTCTTCTCAAGAAAACAGCCCATCTTAATTCAACCCAACTACTTTTAGACATACCCACTCAGAATGGTTCCTGGGCTTTTTAGGCACATGAAATGACATCCCCACACTACTGTAGCCATTTTATTAGAGCTAAAAAATATGGAGAAAATAAATCAACCTTGACAACCTTTTAAAAAATAAAGTAAAACACATGAAAATAATTAAAGCAACTTTACATCAAGATAAAAATGAAATCAACTGTTTTGTATTGTATTTTTATCATTAGAGGCACTTAAAAATGGAGGTAACTATAAAATGCCTTAAAGTTAATTTTATTTTTAGGAAAAGCCTTTGAGCAATTTGTACTTTAGACATAACGAACTGTCAACTTATAAACTACTTTAAGAAAAAAAATCTTAATTATCAAAAATGAGTTCTATCTATCCTCTATCAAAACTGATTGCTAAAATATCAATAAAATTGACAACCCCCTCCCCAAACTGGTTAAAAATCAAATGCAGCATTGTTTTTCCAAACAAGTTTACTTACCATATATATAATTACAAAAACTCGTGCTATGGGGTATCTTCGGAGAAAAATTCCCAGACGGATACTATGCAAACAGGGGTGGGATGGAGGGAGAGGAAAAAAAGGGTTACACTCAAAGCAAATCTTCCTGTGGAATTCTAATGATTTTTTTAAAAATCTCACTTATTTAAACTATTTATGTGACCATCATAGAAGAATAATTTTTATAGAGACTTGTTAGATGATTACTTGAAATGAGCATGCAGAAATGTCATAGTAGCAAACAAATAATTTTATCATTATTTGGGACTTTGCTGTTATATTTTAGCATGAGATATTTCTCTTAATTCTATGGCCACACTTGTAGGAGGCAGACTTGGTCCCTCTCTATATCATTTTTCTTTTAGGAACAAAGAAGTTATAAAAGATAAGGTGGGTATCAACCACATAAATAGAAAAAAAAGATTCTGGTTGACATTAACCTGCAAATAGTTAATCTGGAAGCTTTTGCACAGATACATGCTTCTACTGAAAGGTACAAAGTTACGGAAACTCAAGTAAACACCTGAGTAAATAAGTGTGGAAGCAATATGATGTCTGGACCTTATTACTCATGCCTCTCTGCAATGTTTTTTACCTATCAAGATGGATACGTGTACAAGTAAATATATCTTTCTGCTTCTTTCATTGCCATTAGCACAATGCCTTTTCAAACAGGTTCTCTAAAAATTAAATGAATAGTCCAAATAGATGTGCTTAATTTGGAGATAACGACTATGGCATCCTATAGTCTTGCAACTTCAGGAATCTTAGTATATATCATTCTCCTTATTTTTAACACCACAACTGTATTCTGACACAAAAAGGTAAGAAAAGTTACTCTATTATGAAACAATTCATTAAAACTATGCTTAATTATAAACACTAAAAGGAAAAAGGGTGTAGTAGGTTATTTAGACATGAGCTTTAATCAAGGCTATATGTAAATTGTTAAAACATTTTCTTGATAAGGAGGATGTTTGCTAGTATAAAAAAGTTACATGTAAACTCTCAAAACAAATTATAAATACACTATGTAATATATATGAAATATATATTAAAATGAGTACTGTTCAGTCATATATAGTGGCTTCTTTTATTCTAATCACATGATAAATTACTCGGACAAAACATTCAAATGGATACTTTTACATGAATACAGGCTTTCTCAATGAAACTTAATGAGAGTTTTTTATAGAGTTATTATAGAAAGAGGAGAAATGGCCAGGATTAATTATCTTCAATAAAAATAGGTACTGGCAGACCTCCTGAAGGAATTTCATGGCACTGAAATATCAGTAAAGGAATAATGTAAGTGTCACTTTAAGTATCAGCTCTGCCTAATGGGACTCACTATGATGGAAACCATTGGAAAATGTTATAAAATAGTTTATGGTCCATTACTCCTCCTCACTGGTACTGCTTACCTAAACTGGTCAATGGAGCTAGCAGCTTTGCGAACTTTTCCATACATTCCTGCCAAATTAGTTTCTGTGTCATTAAAAAGAACAGGAACATTTCGCAGACGTGTGCCTGTTTAAATAAGAAAATAAATTAATGTACTGACACCAAAATCAACTTTCTAAGAAAATTATACTTGGAAATACATTATATTACACGTGGAAGAAATTCTCAAAGCCAATTTTCTAAGTACACACAAAGTAGATGAAACCATAAAGACAGATAAACCTGATTATATAAAATGTTAAACTTCCATATCTATTAAAATAAAAATTTAAAAACTAAGAAAATAATTTCAGCAAAAATTAAAAGGGTTTACAAATACCATGTTGGCAAGAGTCACTATCAATGGACGCTTTGTTCCTGTGCTGGTAGGAGTGAGGCCAGACAGCCTTTCTACAAAGCTGAGGGCTCCCACACTTGTACCTCTAGCCCTGACTCACCACCCCAACCCCAGACCCATCCCATTGCCTATTCATTTCCATCTGGGTGTCAAATCGACACCTTGAACCCAGCATGCCCAACACTATGATTCTAATTTCTTACCCTTGCTGCCAATGTGCTTTTCCTGCCATTTCCCCCGTCTCAGTACATGACAACTCCATCTGCCTGGCGAAAAACCTTCACTCCTTTCTTTCTGTCAAACTCCATACTCAATCTGCCAGCAAATTCTGTCAGCTCACCTTTAAAATAAATTCTCAGTCCTCCTCCACAATCCCATTCTGGTCTAAATCACCATCAATATGGATTAATGCAATCGCTCTCTCTGGTCTCCCCACCCCTGTTCTCAGCTCTCTGTAGTCTACTATCAACACAGCAGCCAGAGGCATCCTGTTAAAATGCAAGTCAGATCAGTCACCCCTCTCAAGAACCTTCAATGGTTTCCTACCTTATTCATAGTAAAAGTCCTGATGCAGGTCTAAACAGCCTCCTCCAAACTCTACGAATTCACCTTACACTACTCTCCCCCTCACTCAGTCTGCTCTGGCTGCACTGGCCTCCTTGCTGTTTCTGAAACATGCCAGGAATGTGCCTGCCTCAGGGCCTTTGCACCAGAACTTCTCTCTGCCCAGAACACTTTTCCTCTAGGCCTCCTCAGAGTTCACCACCTTACCCCATCTGGGACTTTAATAAAGTACCATTTTTCAATGAGGTCTTCCTTGACAACCCTATTTAAATTATAATCCCATCCTCACACCTGGGATCCTGTATCTCTTTAAAAATTTTAAAAAAAAAATGTAAAGGCAAAGAACAGAGAGATTTGCTGAATCACTATCTATAGACTCTATAAAGTTCTACAATTAAAAATTTGATCTGTTGATGCTTATAACATTGTTTTTGATTACGTATTTTAGGAATCTATAGATTTCTTTACTAAAATTAGAGAGCACAGATATACTTACGTGAATTACATATTAGCTTTAATACTCATAATTATTTACTGGAAGATTATTAAAACAACTCTCGCTTCATGTTTCCTGAAAGCTCCTCTACTGAATTATTTGCCTTGTCAGCATCATCTTATTAAATATCTAACACATTTCAATATGTTCATCAATCCTCAGGCCCCCTTTCTCCATGTCCAAAACCAGTGAGGGATACTAATTAGTCCATTATCCAGTTCATTAATAATAATACTAATAGCACATGACCCAGGTTTCACATCGGGTCCTTCATTAGATGAAATTTCTTTTCAAATAAGAATGGTCTTTGTAACTTTTCAAAATCATGTTTGAATAAAATGTTCTTTTGAGATTCCTTTTTTTGGGGTTACCTTCGCCATTGTCTATTCCAGACATATTGATAGAAGATCCATTACTGCCACTTCCAGAGACAGAGTTCATCTGCTGCTCGAGGCGCTCCAGTTGGAAGACAAGGGAGTTCTTTTCTGTGCTGAGACTTTCCAGCATGGTCTGCTTCTGGATGAGAGTCTCTGTCAGCTGATGGAGTCGATTTTCTAACTCAGACTGACTGCTGTTGCTTAAAGTTTTATTGGTAAGCTGAAAGGCAAAGTGTTAAAATTGTTACATGAAATGAAAGTCATACAATATAGACATAACATCACTACATTTTCACAGGTAAACTGTGGTATCAACTCATTTTTCATAATCCCATAATGATTCTCTCACTGTCTACAGAAGTCATTTTCAAACTGTATTAGTGAGCCACGAAATCAATTTAGTGATTCAAAATCAGCATTTTAAAAAAAGTAACAGAACAGAATGGGACATATTCTACTACTTACATAAAACACAGCATGTGAGAGTATTTTTTCATGAAACTTCTGTTTTGGTTTTGTACAGGTAAGTGCATGTGAATATTGAGACATGATGTAAATCATATTTCTTACTGTGGCATCATGGTAAAATATATTTGAAAGAACAGGTTTACAGGATGCAGTTCAAACTTCTCAACTGGGATTCAAAACCCTCCATAATTCAATAGTTGTGGTGCAGTGCAAAAACCACAGTCTTGGGTTTTCATCTCTGCTCCACAATTTTCTAGCAATCTGACTTTGGATAAATTGCTATACCTCTCTGAATCTGTTTCTTCATCTGTAAGTGAGGATCACAACACCTGTTGCACATGTTATTTGGGGTATTAAACAATAGTTTTCCTGGTAGAATCTGGCTGAGCTGACAGTTGGTACTTAACAACTTCCTTCGTTCCATCTTCTATTGGATCTTGTCTGTCACCATCTCCCTCTATTCCCATTCAGTCTCTGCTTTGCCGGTCACATTTTTGCTTTTTGGAAAACTCAGTCCCCTTCTTTTATCTAGGCTCTGCCTGCTTTCAAAGACTCTTTGTTGAAGTCCTCTCCAACCACTCTAGCTCAGGCTGATCTCAGCCTTCTTGTGAGTCTCTTGGCATTTATCAGTCATACTGATAACACCTGTTTTATGGGAGTCAATTTTCCGTCCTCAAGGAAACTTTAAGTAAGGCCCACAAGGGCAAGAATCATTTTCTGTATCAATACAGTTTTGAAAAGAATCCGATTGTTCAGTCTAAGTTTAAAACCCCAGCTCTACCAATTCCTAGCTATAATCTTGGGAAAGCTACCAAATCTAAGCTTCAATTTCCTTACTCAAAGGATGTGATGCTTACTTAAATGAAGTAACATATTAAAGACATCTAACATACTACCTGCCATAGGGTAGGCACTTTAAAAATTAGCTTCCTTCTGAATCCCCTACAGCACTCCCCACAAGTTAGGCACAGAGCTAGGTCCACAAAAAATAACTATCAAATAAAATTACACTGAGTATAAACTAAGGTTTACTTACTACTAAAAAAGGAATGCTCAATTTTAAGATTGTACTGTGATCCATTAATCAACCTACTCCATACTTTGGTATTTTTTATTTGAAGTAGGATTTGCATACAGTGAAATACCCAGATTTTAAGCATACACTGTTTTGACAAATGTATAACTGTGTAACCAATACTCAGATCAAAAAGAATTTCTCTGGGGCCGGCCTGTGGCTCACTCAGGAAAGTGTGGTGCTTATAACACCAAGGCCACGGGTTCGGATCCCATATAGGGATGGCCGGTTTGCTCACTGGGTGAGCGTGGTGCTGACAACAC